>NC_054582.1:713518-788518 GCF_017654505.1 Polyodon spathula | reverse complement strand
TTTAAATTGAACTAATAAGGAATTATCCACTAATCTGATAAATCAATACCATTTTTTTCTATAATTAATCAGTTCTAAAAGAAAAAAAACTGAAAAAAAAAAAAAGGTGGCTGATTGTCGTCCCATGGCTAGAATGCATCCAGATTTTAAGATCTGGTGTCCTCTGGATGTCCTGCGAGTTCCTTCTTGTTCCCAAGTCGTCCTATTTGCTGTTGGATTATTTGCAGAAAGGACAAACACCCATTACGGAGCGTGTGTCAGCTTCATAAACAACACCAGTCCCACTGAGGACATCAGTAGGGGGTTAATGGAAGCACTGCATCACTGTTTGCTACATGGCCCATTCTCCCGACTTGAAGAAAGTTTACCTGAGCAGAAGGGAGAGAGAGAAAACCAGCTTCTAGGAGTCTCTGCCCTCTAGCAGGAGATGAGTGTGAGCAGGAAAGAAAGTTGCAAACACAGATGTAAAATCACACAGTCAGGTTGGGTAAATCAGGAGATCTCTAGGGTCGGGCGGGGGGGTGCTTTTTCAATGGCTGCGGATCTTAACGACAGCCTGAAATTTGTAAGCCTCCTCTGTCGCGGACCTTATTCAACTGCCCTTGAGCGTTATGTGATGACAAGAAGACGGCAGATCGTGGGATTATGGAACCACTTTAGAGACGTTCTTAAAAGACTCTTTCAGAAAGAAAACTCAGTTTAAGTGTTCTTTTGTTACTGACGTCAGGTTTGGCAAAGACAACAATAATAAACAGCACGCTTTAAAAAATCTTGTCTACAAAAAGGGACTTGGTGTCGCGGGAAGGTGGTTGGAATTATTATTATTATTACTATTATTATTTATTATTATTATTATTTATTTCTTAGCAGGCACCCTTACCCAGGATGACTTACAGTTGTGTACAAAAAATACATATCATGAATTACTGCAAAACTGTAGATTAAGGTACAAAGTACAGTGACTTCAGAATGTATAGAATGCATTCTAGATGCTTGGACGTTGGGTTAGATTTGTTTAACATTTTATTTATTTATTGATTGATTGATTGATTGCTACTGTTATAACAGTATAAGTACCTGGTGTCATTGCAAAATGACACTGTGTGCTGTGCAAAAAATACTATTAAAAGTGAATGTGAATTATACATACATACTGTGGTGCATATCACCTATCTTGATGTTGCGCCTGTCTTTGTGCTGCGTGTGTGTTTTTATTACAGAGTCTATACAGATACACAGATACCTTTTCATAGCTCTGAAAGGCGGTCAAAACAAGATCAATACCGTCACTTACATTACACAAAGATCCGGATAACTTCTTGTTGGTGGGGGGGAAAAAAACATGATCGTAAAAGATAAACAGCGAGCTGGAGACGAAGGCTGCATCACAGAGGTCTGAAGAGAGATCCTCTGAACGCATGTGGATCTGGTTTAGGGAGCTGGCTGTTAAACACACGGACAGCACTGTCACATTTCACTGCAACATGGTACAAAAAAACACAAAGTATCTTAAGCAGAACTGCCTGTGCACATTAAACCGTGCTGTAGTGATGCCTTCACAAAAGGCCAGACCTTCTGTATATGTATTTTTTTTTTTTAAACAGCAGACAACCTTTGAAAACGTCTAATAGAACAAGATGATTATTGAGATCATTTAGCTGCAACAATTCAAAGGCATGACCTTTATTTTCCACAGACCTTCCTGGCTTTTAGTGGTGGGGGGGGGCTGGTTGTGTGCTGTTTAAGAGTGATGATGACGAATACCTTGTGTTTAAATGGAAACAGCTGCTGTGGAGCAACATTAAGGCCCCTTCTTGCTGTCAGGACTGAGGATTTTAATTTTTAAAAATTGTGTGAAGTTTCAGCGGAAAGTGGTTGCAGGAACCATCTCCAAACCTCGCTTGAGCTGCAGATTAGGCTACAGCCTACAGGAAGCCAGAGAAGAAACTGAAAACCATTTCCAAGAAATTGCTGAGATATGACAAGACCAAGACCAAAGGCGTGAATATTATTTTAAAGTTGTTGTCCCCCCACCCCACGTTCTCTTGCCAAATACCCCACTTAAGCCCTTTTGAAATGAACTCATTTGACATAATCTCTGTAATTGACCATTTATATCTACGAACAAAAAGAAAATAAGGGTAATTGTAAACTCAACTGGAACTCATTATCAAGTCGTCCCACTTATCATGACGAGGATCGTAACAAAGACATGGGGAGAGTGAACATTGTGCTAAAAGGGGCTGATGCAGCTGTTTGCTGAACTCTCTCTCCGTGTGAAACGTGCGTCTGTCAGATGTGGACTCTTCGTATTGATGCATTCAGCTGCAGTTAGGGGGAAAGGTCTGACCTGGCTGCTGGAAGTGGGGATGGAATTGAGACACTCATTGCATAGCAGTCGATTCCCTTCCAGGTTTTGTTGTGCTTTTCCATTAGCCTCTGTATATAAGCGTCAAGCCATTTGTGTCTTAATTCAGCTCACTGTAAAATGTGGAAGTGTTTAGACTGCAGTGCAGTGGTAAAAATGGTAATACCGTATGCGGAAATGCCCGCTGGGTTTCATGCTTTGTTTTAGTATGTTAAGAGAGGACCGTACATGTGCATTTATACATACAGTACCGCTGGCTGAGGGTAAGGACATCATAGCTACAAAAATCCCAACACTGAGAAAATGCTCACATCACAAGACTCGCATCTGTTGTTAGTTGCAGTGTTTTTGCTCACAGCCAGCGACTCACATTCTTTCAAGCGGCTGTTTCTTTAAGAGAACCAGACAGATCTATAAGCCCTCTGTTTGTAAAGAAGGATCTTCCCGTACAGCTCTAGAGTGACAGTATTTTTATGTGTGTTCATCACACGGGTCTCTTTACAGATTCCCCCAGCGCTTGTCTACATGTTTGACAGCTTTGTCTGTAAACAGGTGTCTCCTAATTTTGCTCCGCGCCTCCTTGGTTTGCACGTTGAAATCTGACGAAGGCGCTCTCGTCTTTTGACTCGATCCCAGCAGATGCTCCAGTGCTCTATCCCGTTCAGCTTTGCTTCTGTCATCTGCTGTGTGTCTTGGAGCTAGGCTCTCGGTATCTCCGAGTCGCATGCTGTTTGCACAGAGAGAGACCTGGATTCAGAGTCGGCAGTGCAAGCGGTTTGCAGCTGTTGACATTTAAGAAAATGCTGTGAAAAAACAGCCTTTTTAAAAACAGCCTTTTTAAAATGTATTGATTGCAGGTCTTGCAACAACAGAAAATATTTCTTTCCACTTCTGATAACCAAAGAAATCAGATGTTAAGTTTTAGGAAACAGTAATAACCAATGGAAAATGATGTATACTGTATTATGAAGTACACAGTGTTGCATGAGGCTCTGTTAAGGGCGAGGATGTTCTTAATAACCAATGCGATATTGTTTAACTGTAAGATATGTGATGACTGACAGCATATGACCAGTATGGGGCAGGTGTCCTTTGAATTCCTGTGGTCGTGTTTTAAAATCTCAGTTTGAGTCTTGTGAATGGTTGTGATAGGAATGTCATTTCTTTCAGAATACCCATGAAGTTGACAGACAGCTAAATTAACAACATAGCCGGCATGTGCTCCAGTTTAGAGCACGCATTCATAAGAGGACCTTCATGAAACTCGAACGGCTTGGTCGTGGGGAAAAAAATAATCTGTAAATCGCTAACAAACCAACCAAAGGGAGGATTGAATGACTTTCTTCCCTACAAACAGGGCTTTCAGACCACGGTGCTTCAAAATCCCCAGCAGCTGTCAGCCTGGCGTTCGGTGAAATTGGTTTGAACCGGAGTGGTTTTACTGCACTGGCCTGGGTGCTTGAAACCCCTTACGCCTCTGGAAGGGCTGTCACTCTACATTGAGTGCCTGTGTCACGCAGCTGAATTCTTAAACACTCGGCTGCAGCACCAGGCGGGTGTGACCTGCAGCTGCTCGTTACGTGCTATCTCTGATAGGCATTGGTTCTGTAGCATTTCATTAAAAACACATTCTGGATGTAGGTCATATCTTAACAATAGCCATGAATTGCGCTTGCACTGCGCTGTATGCCAAACCAGCTGTTGTGGGGCACCTGTCCTTTTTTCTTATGTTTCCTCCCCTTAAGGCAATTCTTCAGCTTGACTTGAATGCAGGTTTTACCAGCAAGATACTGAAGAGAAGGTTTTGTTAATTTGATGCCAGCGTAGCATTAGAAACTACAGAGAGGGTTATAGACTTCTGTAAGGTAATTATGGAACCGTAAGCGACCTGAAAGGAGTGTCGCCCCAATCCAAGACAAGAGTGGGGCTCCGAAGACCCTCAGACTATCGTCAAATGCGAGCCCCCAAAAATAGTTTTTAAATCTTGTTACAATGACCCCCCACCCCCCACACCATGAAAATTGTAAGGTTGATGACATTCCCTATACATAGTTTGAAACTACCATAAAATATATTTTATTTTTATCTGAAAATACATTTTTCAAACTAGTCAATAAATCCTTCTCTGACCAGATTGCATTCCTTCACCTGGAACTTGGGGAGGTGGGCTGTGGCTTGACTTGGTTGATCTCAGGTGATCGTTCCTATTTAGTTACGATTTTTATCCATTAAGAGAGGGCTGAATGATGGTGATTTGGTTGAGGCCCAGTGTCTCTAGAAAATTGGATCGTTGATAAAAACCCTGTTATCAAAGGGGGCTAACTTTCTCATTTACATTTAGATGAGTATTGATTATTTATTTACTCGGTGAAGTGCGATTCTTCTCCAATCTTATCTCCCTCGTCTGCGCTTGTCACCTGAAAAGAGATAGAGCTCCCTGACACTGCTCGGAGAGAACTGCATTTTGTTCTACAGATGTAACTTCGAAAGGGGCTTTTTTTATTTATTTTTTTTTACTCCTGGTTTTGACGGAAAAGGAAAGTTTTCAAAATCAAAAGTGACGGCTTGTGCGTCGAGAAGCTTTTCTGAAGCGCTCTCAATTTGGCCCAGGGTAGCGGGAAAGATTGCCTGTCCAGTAATGGTCAGGGCCCTTTCTGGAGAGCGCATTTATCTAAATTGTCTAAATCTTTGTTGGAAATGGTCTATTTTTTTTAATCATCTAATGAAAGTGACTTTCTGTGAGTATCCTGTAAAGTAAAGGCTGTGGGTAATGTTTTCATAGTGTTAGCCCTTTACTGTGTGTGTGTGTGTGTGTGTGTTAGCCCTTTACTGTGTGTGTGTGTGTGTGTGCGTGTGTGTGTGTGTGTGTGTGTGTGTGTGTGTGTGTGTGTGTGTGTGTGTGTGTGTGTGTGTGTGTGTGTGTGTGTGTGTGTGTGTGTGTGTGTGTGTGTGTGTGTGTGTGTGTGTGTGTGTGTGTGCGCGCGCGCGGAGACCAAAAGTGTAGTTAGTGTTACAGAAACAACTTTTGTGTAAATGGGCTGCCCTTATTTGATTTGTTATATAAAACATGATCTTCCGTAACGATCTGATAGAGGTCTTATATTAGATGTTCAGTTGGAAAGTGTTTTTGCAGTCTCAAACTCAAACTAGGAGACAACCCAATGGGCCATTCTGGACAACAGACTTCCCAAATTCCCTGAAGGAATCATATTGGGGTTGGTTGTCGATGAGAAATGCTCACGTTCTCAATATTAAACAAGTTGTTGCAGACTCGTCACTTCAAGTTGGTGCCATGCTAGCTGCCCAGAGATGGGCACGTCACCTTAATCGCAGGGAAAAAAAAATCTCATGGAGATTTGTCGCCATATAAACTATCATCATGTCTTAATCAGCTGGATTCTCAAAGCTCTTTACTCCATAGAGCCATTAGCACAAAAAAAAACACCATTTGCAATTCTAAAACCAAATAGGAAGCAACTTGAGACAACTCACAAGCCTCTATGTTAAATATCAGAGCTGGGTTTTTTTTTTTTGTGTGGTTTTTGTTTGTTTGTTTTTTTTTCAGATTTTATATCTTTTATTGGATGGGTTTTTATTTGTACGAATACCCATTTGGAGTGTGATAGCTCTTAAGTTGAAACCACTAAGGGGACTAGATGGATTGTGTTTTAAAATCTTGGCCTGCAGGAAGAATCTTAAGTGCCCCTCTATTTTGGTGCCAGCACGCCTTCATTTTTAAACGATTGCCTTTTTGTAGCAATCCTTTTCTGTGGAAACAAAGAGGGGATTCTGTTTACCGTTGTTCCACATTGACAGGTCAGGTATGGTTTTGCAAAACGCACACGCATTCCGTCTGCAGAGGGGGGTGTCTGTGCAAAGAGGGGGAAGAGGAATCACAATGGAGGTTATCATTAATGCCCACTCAAGAAGACAATCCACTCTACTTAGAAAGGTCACGTGTGCTCGAGTAATATGTCAGCCTAACAAAGGGCAATCAAAAGACAAATACGGGCTTTGAAGCTTGATGACTACCTTACATTTCTGCTAGAATAATTCACCCCTCACAAGTGCACCCTGCACAATAACAATAATTACTGTAATTTGATGCCAGATCTGTCTGAACGCCACTTGATAGCTTGATAGCCTCCCCCTGCAAGTAATCTGTGATGCATAGTCTTAATGTTCCACTTTCAATGCTTTTTTTTTTTTTTTTTTAGGGAGATCAGATTCATAACAATCCCCCAGTCTTGTGCATAAGAGAGGAGACACAAACCCAGTTGGGCAGCCTGCTGCCTGTTCTCTTAAAGAGCGCTGAAAGGCTCCCAGATGCTCAACAAAAATATATATAAATGAACACGAGTTTGGAGCCCTGCCCTGTGTCCAGGACAAGTGGTGTGTGTTCATAAAACATGTTTTGAAAAGCAAATGCAATGCAAGATTAATAATGAGGATACAAAAACATATTTTTATATGACGCCAAAGAGTTTTCATCCTAATTTCTGTCACTATAGAGTTTTGTTTTTTCACCCCCCCAGGGAATGCAAGTGTCACTTTCTGTGTTCCTCTAGCGGTAGTTACAGTTTTCACTGACTGGATCGTGACACTTTGCCTCAAAGTCAACCCACTCACTAATAACAGAGAGCTGCTGTTTTGTTTTTTTTTTGAGGGGGGGGGGTTATGACTGGAAGACTCCTTCCTGCTGTATCTTTTGAAGGCCATTTCATTGCATCTCCAATCCACTGCTCTTGTGTTATTTGCACCCCCATGAGCGCCAGCTAGGTCTTTTTTAAACAAGTTCTTACACAGATTAAAACAAGCAATAACTGCAGTGTAGGTTTCCCCCCTGGAGGGCTCAATAGCATTTCAGTTCCTTGCATAGAGGCCGTGTACCTTTTATAGTTTTCCGTGGCATTTTGGAAACTATTTACGAAAGGGTAAACACTGCCCAGAGACGTTGCCCTACATCTTATTTTTATTTGATTTTTTTGAAAGGGGGTAGCGAAACATTTTACATGTTGTTTTTTTAGGGTTTTTTTTCCATCAGCTCATACATGTATTCCTGTAAATTGCCCGCTGTCTTTGAATGTTAAAAACGTTGATGGGTGCATGCTTAGAGTGACGTCCGCAGTCTGCTCTGTCATTTAAAAATAATACGTATTGATTTGTAAAGACAGTTGGTATTAAATTATATATCCAGATATAATGCAGTGTTCCTGGACCTGGTCTCCCAGGAGTTCTTTGCTAATTGTCTCTTGGGGCGACCGCTGCTACTCTGTATAGCTGGTGGCACGAAAACCAAGTAGAACTTGCGTTTAGCTAATGATACTAGATAGTGCTAGGTGGCCGATTCCTTTGCAGTGCATGCAAAATAGATGTGCTTTTGGTTTAATTGCAGGTTATGAAAATATTTTCTCGTGCCTTGAAGAAAATTAAATGTCAATGTTTTGTAACTGCATATTACAGCCATACCTTTAGTAATAATAATAATAATAATAATAAAGCATGTAAGATTTGATACAAAATGACCAGTGAAACTGTACCGTACCGTTAAAGCCCTGTGATTTTCACATATATAAATGAAATGAAAAGAATTGAATTGTTATATATACACACACACACACTATAGTTTTGTACATGACATACAGCCAAGGTTAGGCCATTCATTTTAGATCTAGTACTAATGATATGATTTTCAAAAAGTGCTGCTGTTCTACACCCTTACATACACAAATATGACAAGACTGTTTCTGCAATATCCCCCCGTTTCACTTTTTAAAAGCTTTTTTTTTTTTTTTTTTTTTTTTTTTTTTTTTTTTTTAAATTTAATTTAACTTCAGAATTCGTGACTTGTGTTTTCATCCCAGTCTTTTTTTTTTTTCCCCCCTACATAATTACGTCTGGATTCTTTTGAGAGCCGGTGAGGTCAGAAAAAAAATGCTTCCAATTTCCATTGAAAAGGCTCCCTTCTTAAAGCGAGTGAATCTAATTGGGCTCTCAGCTATGGCCCTTTAATACTAGTCCTGGCTGACCTTGACTTGCACAAAGGGGAGCTGAATAGGAAAACGGGAACGTTTGCAAACAGCCGAAACTCTCCTGTTGTCATTTTGTGATCAAAAAGAGCAGCCAGACAGGGCAGACTTGTGTGGAAGGAGCCTTGTGCCGGCATTAGTGTTGCCCTTGGTCATAATGAGAGTACTGTATGCCTGCAAGCAGGGGTTCAGCTTTCAGCTTGGAGACATGAAGAGGGTCAGAAAGAGGATCGCTTTTAACAAGCTGTCCTGGTCCGAGCAGGACATGCATTCTAATTGAAGAGCACTTTCAGGACATCATCGTGCAGATACATATATATATATAATGTATGCATTTGTCCTAAAGCTCTCTGCCTGAGCTCCAGTCTCAACCTCCATTCAATTCTCATTAGCTCTAATTAAATCAGAGCTGTGTTGGGGGAAGAAAACACAAATATCAATTAGCCTGATTAGTGGTAAGAAGAAAAATGCCTAAACGTTAATCCAGTTTTAAAACTGTTCAATACTCTTGTACTCTTTATTAATTTAGTAGGGCTCTAGCATCCGGGAGTGAAGTCTATGCAGCGTGCTGTTTTCTATCCTGTTCCTCATATGTCAAGGACTGTTCTCCATTCAGCTTTGGATGCAAGTCTCATTTCTGCAGACTGTGACCTGCACAGGGATGCATTAGCAGCAGGACTTTAATTAAACCTCAATAAAAAATAATGAAATACGGCTAACGTAAAATGTTTTGCAATTATTGCCTGCCCCACAATTCACATTAAAATACAGGTACAAAAAAATAATAATAATACAGAACAATATTAAGTTCAGGAGAAAGGTAATAATGTCATTTTTGAAACAGCATTGCTATTTAGTTGGCAATGCTGAGTTAAGTTATTGCACATCTTCTGCCCACAGACAGCACAGCATCTGCCCGACTAAGGCACGTGACACGGATTCACCCCAGGGCTGCCTCATGAGCTCATGAGGAGCTTGTTTTGGGAAAGGCTGAGAAAGCGTGCCATGGTGATTGGTGGAGTGACCGCGAGAGCTGGAACGCCGGCCCGGTGGAAGTCGGTTTCTCGTTCTGGAGCACGCAGTGAATTTAATCCTCCTGTTTTATTTTTGTCCTCTCTCTTCATCTCAGGTCCCCAGTATCGTCTGGAGAAGCAGAGTGAGCCTAACGTGGCTGTAGATTTAGAATGTACCTTGGAGAGACAAAGCACGCTAGAGTTCTGCCTGGTCAGAGAAAACAGTGAGTCTAACAGGAGCAACTTTCACGTGACGTGCTGTCCTTGCATTCCTTTATTTTATAAAATAGACCCTGCATTACACCTGTGTAGTGTATCCTAAAATAATGAGAGTATCCAGACTGGTCAACAGTAAAGCCTTGCTGCTCACACTGGGATCTCACTTATATTGACCAGCCTGCAGCTGGTCGTTTTATTGCGCACCTGTCCCAGGTATAGGTCTGGATGTCTCCAACATGCACAAAGGCTTGCAGGGTTTGCACTGGAACTGCACTGAATGCGTTTTTCTGCCTCTTTCTCCTCCTCAAGGTACCCGTGGAGAGGAGAGCTCAGAAGAGGACCCTCCTATTGATATAACCACAGTGCAGGACATGCTGAGCAGTCACCACTACAAGTCCTTCAAAATCAGCATGATCCACAAGCTGCGCTTCACCACTGACGTGCAGCTAGGTGAGCGCTCATGAATACATGAAGACCACAGCGTGTTCTTTAAGACGGGGTGATCGCCCCCTTTTATATTGTTCCTACAGCTGGGGCCAGAAGTTTTGCATCGCCTTGAATTTTAGAACTGAGACATTAAAAAAAAAAAAAAAAAAAATCTACATGAACATTAATTTAGATATTTTATTTAACATCATGCTATCAAAGATATTGCAAGAGTCTACTGGAATAGTATAATAGTACTACGATATTTCATGTTTGATTTTGAAATGTCACATTTTTCAATTTTTCGTTATGTGGAAAGCTACAAAGCGGTGTGTAATTCAGTGTCAACGTAACATTATTCAGCAGGTTTCATTCAACGTTTTAGTCAGCAAAATGTGTTGATTCTATAGGGTGATGCAAAATGTTTGGTCGTAGCTGTAGATGCCCTTCTGTTGCATGTAAATAATAACCCTGCACACAGACACAGTAGTGTGCACTTTTATCAGAACCTCAAGATTTGTCGTTTTATATCCTTTTATATACTTACCTGCATGAAAACCTCTGGGTGTGAGAATTTCCACTTCAGTCAGTAATCAGTGTTACAGAAACAGTAGGCATTCATGTGTGAAAATGTTACACCACTTTGTGCTTTAATTAGGCATCTTAAACAACTTCTAAAAAGTCTCCTGCATTTTACCATTTGCGGCTATGTGTTCCTTTTCTCTTGCTATTTAAAATGAATTGCAAGTCATCAGGTAAGTTAGACAATCACTAATTTGCCTGTTTTGACAATTTTCCCACATTTTCAGCTGCAGTGGTTTGATTTCGTATGCACAGCAAATCAAAACAACACAAGCAGCAACGGGGTGTTGTGATGAATTTGCACACGCTCTGTTCCATGCAGCTGTGTCAGAGTGTGGCTGTGCCCCTGTGGCTGAAGACGAGTGCAGTGGCAGGACATGCAGGCTGGGATATTTTTGTATAAATATGCATTATTATTTATATTTATTATTTATAAAAATGCTTTCCTATTAACTCTGCAGGCTCCCTATCCAATGTATTTTGTCACCCCAGCGCACTGTTAGATCGGGTTGTGATCAAAACAAAAAAACTTTTCAATTAAAGCAATCCTAGAATTGCGTTTCAGATAAAATGACTCAAGTCTAAAAAATTGCATATTTTAGATTGCTTTATTTAAACATGTATTTATTTATTAGTACAGTCTAAATCTCTCTTAGTAAATAAATAAATACACTGACTATCCGGTCAGTATATCCTGTGAACTGAGTCGTAACATTTTAACAGCAGAGGTTTGTGTTTTGGAACTGGGTCAGTTGGGGGTCACTAGGTAATTCCTGAAGATCACTCCAGTCTGACTGTTTACACTGACTTTTCAAAGAAATGGTGAGTGTCAAGCCTGTCTTGAGAGGGTGTAATTGCACTAATTTGACCCTGTCGTCTCTGGGTAGGACTGGGTTTGAAGGGAGCTGGGTTCTTGCTTGCACCATGGAGGATTGTCACACTTGGCGAGGCTGGAGCACCCTCAATTCACTAATGGTTATCCAGTCTCATTTTCTGGGATGCACTGTACAGTGGAACATATCAGATTCATTTAACACCAGAAAACAAGCCAAGGGCAAAACAAAACTATTAAATAAAAAAAAGGTTCAGTTGGATTTGTGTTCACTCCCTTACCCCACAAAATGCAAAAACTGCACTGCATTTTAAGATATTATTATGCTTGTCTGTTTGTCCGCATCTCAGATGTGTGCTTTTCTTCTTTCCAATAACCCACTCCTTAAAAAGCCCACAATATAATAAAATACATCAGTGTCCTAAAGAGATCACGCCTTTGCTGCACGAGGAGCTTAGTCCCACACTAGGGGGGAGCGTCTAGGGCTGCCATAGCAGTAAAGAAACGTGTGGAAACATACAGTCTGTGATACTCCTGCATCGGGAATTATAGGGACTTTTAGTCTCCAACGTCGTCAAACCCCCCCAAAAGGGGAGAGAAACAAATAGCCCACTATCACCTAAGATGCCAGAACAGTTATAGTGCAGAGTGCTTCAGAGAAAGACCTGCCACTCTCTCTCATCTTAGCTATGTACGAGTCCTCGTCTGTGAAAGAAACACAGCTGAAAAGTGTCTGGAAAGTGAAGGGCCTCTGTATCAGTTTCCCCGAGTGCAGGAATGTTTTGACTGTGTTTTGAACTGTCTCGTTGAAGGAGGATCTCTACGCCCATGTCGAGGCTGGCTGGTGTGAGGCGATGTGTTTTTGCTCGTGACAGTTTGTGTGATACGTTGCTTCCAGTGAAGTTTGACTCTGTGTCTGGAAGCTGTCAGAAGTGAATGCTTGGAAAGGTCATGATAGAGCAGCGAAGATAAATGGTGAAAAGGGAGGATAGCTGTTTGGGGAAGCAAATGGTTCAACATGTTTGAAAGTGAAGGGGGCTGACCCATGTCCTGAGTTACAAGGGCCATGTCTCTTTTAATCAGCCCTGTCTGGATATCCACCTTTACAGATGTCTTAAACCGCCTGACAGTTCCTTGTGAGACTCGAAAACCGTGGAAATACAGTACATCGAATCGGAGCTGCACGCCAATTGGAAAACATTGGTTTAGGATCCTAATTGAAGTAAATTGTTAAAAATGGCACTGGAGTGAATATAATACTGCTATTTAATAAAGCCTGTTAACTGCCTTGCGGAAAATAAATGGCAGAATTAACGTTATACTTATTGGAAACGTGTCTTTCCTTATTAAAGTTAGAACAACTCACTCACTTTATTCCTCTCCTCAGCCTATCGGAGAAATAACAGCCAATAGATTTTAAAGACAGAAGTTGAACGCTAACACAGTTCTGCTAAAGAGGTGGATAGTAATGATCTTCGGTTTGAAATTAAAGAGGTGAAGTAGGGGTCTCATTGTTAACAAATACTTGTATGCTATTTTTTTTCCACGAATAGCATTGTTTTGATTTCATAGACACCCCCCCCCACCGCACCCCGACAGCAATCTTGGACCGCCTTCATTTATGTGAGGTGTAGAAGGCGTCTGTCTGCGTTCTGTGATATAGATGGGCTCTAGGATCCAGCTGCCACTCTGATGCCCAAGGTTGTAGTAAATGCTTCTGTATGTTTTATTTAGTGCCTGTTTCCTAGCCTCTAGCTCTCTTGCATCAGGGTCTTGGTTCATGCAGGCTTGGTGACAGACAGGCGGTGAAGTTGTCAGCTGTTTTTGAGTGACACCTCTCAAGTTGGCCAGGGAAGAACCTGATTTTTGTCTCTGCCTGACTGATTGATTTTATCTGGAGTCCGGGTCTATTGAGAGAAGCAGTAGCGCAACCGATCAGCTAAAAAAATAAAATAATAAAATGGAACGGACAGATCAATTCCTGAGCAGACATGGGGGTGCAGAGTCCCTTGCAGGAGATACATAGGTAAAAAAAAATATGTGAAGCATCCTTCACAGGGCGATGGGAGAGGGAAGAATGTCAATCAGTAGTAGTTTATCCAGGGCTTTAACTGTGCATTCATGCAGGTCAGTATTTATTTATTGATGTGCATTTCTATATTTATTTGCATATTTACCCAATTCACCATGACCCATACCAGATCACCTTTGCAGTTAAAGTAGAATTGCAAATCTTCATCATGTGTTGCACGATGTATAAAACGGTGCCTTTGGAGTATGATGTCCTTTGTGGTACGTCAGTGATTTGCAACATTGCTTTTTATAGTTTTAGTTATTTACTAGACGCAGTAACAAAGAAATCAATCTTAACTGATGTGCATTTTTAATAAGTTATAAACCAGCGTTTAACGACCTGGACACTAAATGTCTGTTATTTTGTTGCCACACGTAAGGGGTCTCGGGTTACCCAGCGTGCCGTGTGTTTCTGCAGAACCTGATTTAAGCGTCGCACCAACATCCTCTTGAGTATTTAAGTGCGCTAGATTAAGGAGTCGCAGGGGTTAACTACGGGGACGGCTGGTTTATTGCTGTTTAGAAAAATAAATAAATAAAACACTAAAAAAATATAAAATAAATAACAAGAAGAAGGAACCAATCAAATAAGCTGTTATCAGGGGACTGGCACAAAGCAGCATCAGTGAATCGGTTGGAAGGACGACCAGCTACTGACTGGCCCTCCACATCTGTGCTGGATTGTGCTTTGCACTATGGGTGAACTGCTCCCTGTTCAACACAAAGACCGCTTCTTATGCCGTTATACCACCACCCCCCCGTAGTGGATACGGTGAGGTCTTTTATTATATTGTGGGCTTTTAAAGGAGTGGGTTATTGGGAAGAGGAGTCCGTGTGGGGATGTGTGCAGCTACCTGTGTGTCCATGTGCATGTCTCGCTTACAGAAGGCGCATCTATGTCATGGTTTTCTACTTTTTCTTCATAATGATTGCAGTATTAAAGTGTTTCTTGTGTGACTGGCTGTGCATTCGTACACATGGTTCCAGAGACTACAGGGTCTCCTCATAGGCCACTGAGCCTCACTAGTTTGTAGTTTACCTATTGGGCGCTGTACCTCGCGGAAGGCACGTGGAATTCACATGTAGCCGGGACCTGATTTATGTGGCATGTTCAAAATTAAGCTGCATTAATCTTTCTTATTTATTCTCCCGGCAATAAAAATGCCATTAAATAATATATCATTTGAGCAGAGTTTTTATAGAAGATGAAAATAATGATCAAGCAAGTACAGCTGGAGTTCATTAATAAAAGCAGATTATGTCAAAAGTTCATTCTGGTAAATATTAAAACCTAAATGATCTTTTTATTTTGGAAAGTATAAATCCGTACAGACGTGAACCAATGCTTACCTTGATTCATTTATCCTCAGCAGCAGATTACAGTTTTTATTATTAATAAATAGATCCACGTGTGCTCTGGTGTCAACAAACGGCAACAAAAAAAAAAAACCTGTATCTCTAGGTGGCATAAATAGAACAGGAGTGAGCTGCAGTGTGCGTTATTGGCATTGCATTGATTTTTTGCGAAGTCTATTTGTTTGTAATGGGCCTCTACCTGAACTGATTGCTTACCATTTAAGCCACTTCCCTACACAGTTGTGACAGCTGGGAATGACATGTGCTTGGGTTGAGGGCTCCGGTTCTTGCACTTGTATCGTCTTGGACGTTCGACAACTTGAGTATTTCAATACGTTTCATTAATGTGTCATTTTGTCTCATTACACATCTCTGTAGATGCTAATGGAAACAATGTGTATATATATACCATTGGGATTTGCTTTAAAAAATATATATATTTATATACACACGCACATATGCACACACAAAGGTTGTTATCTAGGGCATGGATCACATGGGTGCAAGAGAGTGAAAGCTTTAACAGAGATGGCGTGGTCCCATTTTAGTTCAAGAATTCATTTATAAGGCATCTATACATGTGTTATTAATGGTTTTCATTATTAACAAGCAATTTATTTTTTGGTTTTACTTTGTTAATGAAACGTGCTTCTTGTAACACCATGTTGATATAGTCTGTTGTCAATACATGTCTGCTATCAAACATTTAAAGGCTCACTATTGGTTTGTATCGGATCCTTAATGATTTAGGATTCCACAGCTCCTCACGTCCCCACACTCAGCTGTGAGGAGTCTTTTCAGAAGCGTTTTTAAACGTGGGGATCTAGGCAGAAACTGCAATAGAGGATGATAGCGAGCACACACAAATCGATATTAATCAGAAAATGCAGGGGATATTAAGCGTGCTTCCAAGTCCTCTGGAACCGCTGCAGCCGAAGGAGACTCTGAAAGCATTAACACTAACCTCCACTTGAAACGAGTGGCGCAAATAAAAAGGATGAGGTTCGAGGAATGTTTTAAAGATAAAAAGAAGAGTAGAAGTTGAATTTATATTTCACATGATAAGGGAAAGATGAAGCGAGGGGGGAGAAAAGATTCTATTACATCTGAGACAGTTACAAAAGTGGTGCTGTGTGAAGTAGCCTGTGCTGAGAAGATTGATGCAATGGGGAGTGACCTTGGCTTGGAGCAGGAGTCAGTGATGTATGTACGAGCATCTTCCTGCTAAATGGACCCAGATTTGTAGCACTAATATACATGGAAGCCCAGTACCAAACTCAGGATGGCAATAAATCAAGAGCCACTTTGGGTGTCATTTCTGGTTTATATGCTAGTATTGTTCTATTGCTTTAATTCATGTCACTATCATCTGTTCATCTGGAACAGTTTTATGTATTTTTTTTTCCAGCGAAGTTACTTGATAAATCCCATCAAATTAACAAGGTGCATTAACAATATTGACTGGCTCCGTGGCTTTTGAAGCTACCAGACCAAACTTAGAAACAGCCCCCCAGTCAGAAAGCCACGCCCGCTGTTGTTTAGTAATCAGTTCAATCATGTCTGCCTGCATGTTCTGTATTTTACCTTTAAAGTGAAGGAGTATTGTATCTGCTGTGCAGTGAGCAGTGTGGGGTTTAAGGCATCTTACAAGTTTAACACACCCCCTGAACTCGCTAACTAGTGCAAGTGAAGTGGTTGGAGTTGGTATTGTGACCCCCCCTACATCCAGCTTACAGTAATTCGGTTTTCATTTTGCAAATGCATTCTTGTAGCATTTGTGCACCGGTAAATGCATTGTATTCCTTGCACAGTTATGTTTTATAAGAATAAATAATCTCCGATTGTACCCCCCAGCTGTGCAATAAATCTAAATAACAAAAAAACACCCACAATGTTTTATTTTTGGTATTTATTAAAACACGTTTTCTTGTTGGCCTGTCCCTTTTTAACTGTGTTGCTGTGGTTTTTTTTATTTTTTTTTTTATATAATGAATAATTTGGGTAATGCAGGGGCTCTGCAGGAGCCAGCTAACTGCATAGTATCGGTATAATAATATTACCGCTGTCTCAGATCGGGCATGCCTTGATTCCTCAGTAATGCATTGAAGCCCAGCAGAGTTAATGGCAGCATTTGGCTACCTGGTTAATGGGTATGGAGGTCACTGTGGCTTTGTCTTGTGTGCTAAATCTTAAGCTGGAGCCCTCAGTCACTGTGCTAATAACCAATCTGTAATGCGACGGCTTCACTAACACTCACTCAACTACCCTCATTGGGTTTCACACGCAGTAAATTGGATGGCACAGTTTGAAGCACCATTAATGACAAATGATGCCGCAGCAACAGTATTAATGACAAAGCTACAATCATTACAATGATACAGACTAACTTGATTAAACAACTGATTTCACTTGTAATTGACTGCGGGGATATCTTTTATGAAAATGGTCTCAAAACACATTTCAGCGCTTTTGTATAAACATGTTATACTGTTGCGGTCTTGGGTGTTTTATTTATTTGTTTTTTCAACACTGGCAGCCGACTGGTTCTTGCCCAAGACAGACAGGGGGGGTCTGTTCTCTTCATTGAATCTACTACCCCTTTTACACACACACACACACAGTTAGAGGTTAGTTTTCATGTGAAGTACACTGTATATGCAGTGGGAGTATGCAGATTCCAAACTGTTTAGATCGATGGAATCGACTCCTAAAATATTTCAGTACCTTTTAAAAGAATGTTTGTTTGCGTCTGCCTATAATTTAATGTTTTTAATAGGTTTTGCTGAGAAACAAAAAAAAAATGCTCCCTAATGTTAGATAAAAGGATCGCTCCCTAATGTTAGATAACCTGGACTCCTGACCCTCCAATAAAAGGGACATCAATTACAAATTGGAGCACGTCGCATGTTTTTTTTAATATGGATTGTCCCATATATCCAAATCCTTTGACATTGCTATGCGTTTTTTTTAAGTTATTTATTTAAATCTGATATGCCCCTTATGTGATACTATTTCAGTATTTGCTGAATTCTAGAGCTGTGGATACATTTAACAAGGTCATGAAACAAGTTTCCAAGTTCACTAGTGGTTTTCTGGGGGTTTATTTTGCAGGTAATATTTTCATTAAAGTTTGATTCAGCATCTGTTCAGGGCTTTTGGTATTGCATCGCCTGAGATTCGGGCAGCTGCTGTACAATATACACACACACACACACAACGCACGCACGCACACACACACGCACACACACTCACACTCACACACACACACACACACACACACACACACACACACGCACGCACGCACACACACACACACACACACACACACACAGTTTACTTACTGGGGCGATGGCCTTCCCTGGTAGTGTTTATGTGCTATCTGCTACTTTTTTTTTTAGATATTCCAAAATAAAAGTGAACTGCAAACCCCTTGACGTGTGCCTGTGGTTCTTTGTTTTTGTAATGATGCATTTCTGAGCTTCCCCTTGTTGCATTACAGTCTCTAAGTTTGATTATAACTGCTCGCATGGTTTTCTGCTCCAAACACTGGTTACAATGCAGCACGGAGATATATATATATATATATATATATATATATATAGAATTTTTTTTCTGTTTAATATTGATAAAGTGTGTCAAAAGGTTGATATAAAATCGCTCACGCAGCCCACCGGTTTTCTGTCCCACCCTGTTCCTCTGCCTCGCAGGTATCTCTGGAGAGAAGGTGGAGATAGACCCTGTTACTAATCAGAAGGCCAGCACCAAGTTTTGGATCAGGCAGAAACCCATTTCAATCGACTCTGACCTCCTCTGCGCCTGTGACCTTGTGGAAGAGAAGAGCCCGAGTGAGTAGCTCTGTTTGTTTATGACCTCTGTCTCCCGATGAGAGCGGAGCACGTCGTTAGGGTTGCATGTGTCAGAGTTGCACAGCTCTCTCTCTCTTGCTCGCTCTGTCCGTTTTTCCTTTCTTTTTAAATTGGCTTGGAAATTTAGCACACATAGAAATGAATGGACCGAGGCTAAAAGCTTTATTTTCTGTAGCCATCACTGTCTTCTTCTTTATTTATTTTTTTATCGCTCTAAACCTAAAATCATTTTACACGGCCTGTGATAAACCAATGATAATCCCCCCTCTCCTGTGCCGCTTCCATTTTGACTGTAGCGTGGAAGTTTTTTAATCTGCGTTAGTCTGCTGTTCACAGTATATTGCCAATTCCGCCTGTGATTTCTATCAGCACAGTGATGTATGTACGTACGTATGCAGCAGATGTTACACAAAAAAAAAAAAAATAATAAATTCGGAGGGCATCAATGAATGAATTATTGGAAAGCAGGAGTGGGAGGAATAGATATGAAATTGTGAGCCCTGTAATATGTTTGGTCTCTGGATTGTATCTCTCCAAACAGAAATATGTGTTATCTCCTCGCCTGCTGGGGACTGCATAAACACTGTATGACTTTGAACCTGCCTTTTTATCCTTTCTTTCTTTCTTTCTTTCTTTCTTTCTTTCTTTCTTTCTTTATATTGTTAAAGATGTCTAACTGTCAGTTGGTGATGCTGTGATTATTTCTGTCCATCTGTCTGTCTGTCAATGGCTTAAAAAGGGGCAGGATTGCAGAACAAGTATTGGGTTTGCATTACAAGGTGTATTTATAAACAGCTAAATTATCAAGTGCCTCTATAAACGTCCATGTGACACGTCATGCTCCGTGCAAAGGCCCTAAAGTCACGAATACAGTCCCAAGCAAACTCCATGTCCTTTAGAGGCAGCTGTGACCATTGGTGCTGCCATCTAGTGCATACTGAGGGACGTGCACGTAACACTGGCGTGTTCAACAGGAACAAATTGCATTACAGGGTTGGGGAATATATGATGTACACATTTGTGGGCACTAAAGGGTTAATTGTGATCTTACTTGACTATGCAGAGCCAGAGGGAGAAGTAAATCAACCTTAATTAAACATTTTCACAACCTGTTTAAATACAAGTTCTGTTTTGTCCTCGTGTTTGTTGGGTAGTAAATACTGCGTCCAATAGTCTATTGGTAAATGTATTGAACAATAGAGACACCTGCTGGTGGCTATGATGCGGTTTATCTCAGTTTTGCCTATGGGGTAGGGAGGGGAACAAATAAGACTCTTTTAATCGTAGCCCATTTTTGTTGTTTTTTTAACTAGTTTTAGGGGTTTTAAGAGACCCCTTCAAAAGACAAACCACGCAGCTGCAAGCAAAAATGATTTCAGGATGTTGGATAATCAAAACGCCCATGCCTTCACATCACTGTAATATTATCATATCCCAAACCCCCCGCGCATCTAACAACAGTAAATAATGAAGATACTGGGCTGTTTTATACTAGTTTAGCCCATTGAAGAATGACTGCAAGTGTGTCTGTGTGTGGTTTTAATATGCTGAAACTCGTATCACAATTACCGGCTGGATTCCTAGCCCCCCCTTTTGGTGTTTTTTTGACATTAACAGGTGCTGTCAGACCAGCAATACGTTTTCAAAAAGAGGTTTCTGCACAGTCACCCTGTCAGCACGGTCACGTGTGTACACAGTGATTTCTCATTTTTGGCAATGGCGGTCATCTTGTTTAAAAAAAAAAAAAAAAAACACAAACAAAAAAATCAAGTAAAATAAATGTTTCTTTTATAATGAAAAAATAATTTTTCCTCCTGCTAGGTTTTCTGGCCAAGTGGTTGCTGAGGAGGAATGGGGCTGGGTGGGGAGTCTGTGTTTTAAACTCCAGCACGATTCCTTCTACCTTAATGAAGTTCTAGAGGGGGGAAATGGGGAATACTGTTCCCCTTATACAAATTATAAGACATACACATCTGTCTGCAAACTGACAGCCAGTCACCTCTTTGACGCAGGAAGGCTTGACATTGTCGTCACCGAGCGCGCATCATATAACAGGTCAAGAAATATCCAGGTAGCTCGCAGTAGTAGTGGTTGATGTGCTTTGTTCTTTTTTTCTTTAATAGCATGCTTTGCTCGCTGCAGCCTAGATATCCTCTCAAGTTCTCATTCCTTTGTTGCACTGGGGCTGAACAGAATGTTAACCTAGTAATTGGCATTGGGCCTTCCCTATTATATAGCTTTCCATCGAGCGGTTCTGCATGGCTAGTTAGAGGAGATGGCAAGAAGATTAATGAAGGCGGGTTAATACAGAAGGGGGTACCTTTCCAAGACTTCCACTGAGGAGATATTACAGCTGAAGTGGAGCTTGGCTTTTTTCTTTAACCTGCAACCTTTGACCCCTCCTTTCTGTTGCGAGCTGCCAGCGCGCACCTCTCTTTGATTGATGTCACTGCACAAGTCAGTCTTTCCCTTTGAATTGGGAGGCTGCATGAAAATAGCTTTTCCAGCACAATTCACGCTGGCTGCCGGTGATAGGCGAACTGATGGCAGTATGGCTTTTATGTAGTTTTCATTTAAAACCAGAGGTAGCTGACATGTGTTAATTCAGTGTCTGCCTCCCTTTCTCCTGCATTCTCTCACTCTCGCTCTCTCGCTCTCTTTTTGATGGTCTGGGTTTAATTAATGTGCTCATCTCCGCTTTATAGATCATGTCAGGGGAGGTATTAAAATATATATAGGAATAGAAAGTGTTGCCCATTTAAAAATGAATTTTTACTTTTCTGAAGTACATATTTTTCACAGAACACAGCCAAGTGAAACTGACTAACCCAGAGTTGTAACAGAAACAGCAGCATGTATTTGAGTGGAGTTCACATGTACAATGGCTATTACTTAACCAAAAGGTTAATAATTGAATTGTGCTGTGGCTGAAAAAAAAAAAAAAAAGAAAAAAAGAAAAAATATCCATTAAAAAGTCCAATTCAAAGTAACTGCAGTTACAACATGCAATCACCGGTTGGCGCTGTCTGCCTGGAAACTTCATATTACATTTTGCAAGCTACTAGTAGATACTTCTAGTCTTCACAATTTGTTAGACTTGAACAAATAAGTTGTGTACAGCAGGTTGAGCCAGCTGAGATTATGGAATGAGGAAATCAAAACCAGGGACTGGAAGGCACTATAGAATAATAATAATAATAATAATAGTAATGATAATAATAATACAACCCAGCAATAGAGCAACTAAACTGGGTTGTTTCTCTGTATTAGAGTAGGCATCTAGTTTAGCTTCTTGTACAATACCAGCATTGTGTATAAAATGTTTTAATTGTCTAAAGAATGACTTTTATATTGTTGTAATTCCTAATTGGTTCATTACACAAACGGTTAAAACAACCGATGCATTTAATGAAACAGAAAGTTCCTGGCCCTTTTTTTTCCTTCTCTCTCTCTCTCTCTCTCCTTTTTTTTCTTTTTGAAAAATCATAAATAAAATTGACACATAAGGGCGCCCAATCGTATGCTGCACATTGCCTCATCCTTTTAGCAAATACATTTTCATAGCCCTATTAAAAGGGGTCTTCATCTGTCCTGTCAAAGCCAGCAGTCTAGCGGGGTGGTTGTTGGTTTTTTTTTAGTTTAATTACACTATCCAATTAAAAAGTCCTCGGCGCATTTTGATTCGCTTCTCCTTGGGTTTGAGTGGATATGACATTTACAAGGCTCGCCTTTCAAGCAGACAATGGGGTGATTGATGAGGTGCCGACGCAGTGAAGGAGGCGATTGCCGTGTGGAAGCAGCGCTTAGTGCACACTCTGATTTATTTACCATCTCTTCCTAAAGCAAGGCTGCTGCTGCCAGGGCTGGGTTCGGTACGCAGGGTGGGGGTCTGAGCCTTGATTTACTGAACGCACCGGGGGAAAAATAAAAACACAAAAAACACCTTTGAGAAGCCGAATTAAGAACCTGCTTCATCGCAGGACAGCCTGTGACATTCTGTACAGGGGAAAAGCCTTTAGGCCGCAGACCGAATGAATTCCCCGCTGAATTGTGTATTAAGAAGGATGTGGATGAGGCAGTGGGTGGCACAGCGGTTTCAGAGTCTGAGCTGTTAATGTGGCTGCCAGTTTGCAGGAGATAGTATGTGGGCTTTATTCTCAGTACATCCAGTATGGGTGCTAATTCTGACCACTCTTTATAGCTGTGGATTTCAAATCCAATCCATAATGTTTAATGTCTGGATTATTTTAAATTTTTTTATTTTACAGGTAAACCATTAAAATTGTCTGAGTATTACCAGTAAAAACTTGTCAACATGTCATATTAACTGGTTTACTTTAAAAATATGTATATTTTTTTTTTCTTTTAGGTGGCTTTGCGTAACAAACTAAAACAGAGAGAGAGGGTAGTTTTTTCTTTTTCTTTTTTTTATTCTTGTCCTTTATAAAACAGGGTCTCCTCATACTGCGTAACGTTTTCAAACATTATAAACTGCTCTGCTTTCCAGGAATGCTCTTTGTCTAAATGAAAAACGGTAAAGACGCAGGTCTGAATGGCAAGGAGTGAATCATTTGTAAAAATTCACTGCTTTTGATTGTGAGACAGACAGCTTGTCTCTGGCAATTTGGATGCTTGTACCACCCTAGCCTGACAGGCCCAGAATGAAACACGATGGATCTGTTATTATTTTAAAGCCAGTGATACGAACAATGTATTATATATTTAATGATTTTAAAATATTATGCCCTCCCTCCCTCCCTTCCTTTTTATAATGCTACAGTACTTGCAGTAAATTTGAACTTGTATTTTAAAAGTTTAATTTCCACTTCAGTCGCCACAGAGCTGTAAAATGATTTTCGGTTTCCTATCTCTGCTCTAGTTTAAAATATGTGTGTAAATTAATATTAATTTTGATAATTGGAATTACAGTTCCAGGCTGGTCCAGGCTCAGTTTTGTTGAATCGAATTTAATCCACAATCCCTAGGGTAGCACCTCATTGAATTGTCAGGAACGGTACAAGCACTTTCTAAATCTTGTTCTGGGGCTGACAGAGGTGTCGTGAGAGTTAACCCCAGATCTGGAACAGATGAGGACTAATTAATGCATTGCATTCCGTCTTCAGAGGGAAGGTATCTTTTGTAACATTTGTCGACCTTCGCAGAGGTCAAGTTGGCATAGTGCAGTGTAAAAACCAGGAACGTTTTAATAACCTCATTCATATCGGCTCTTTGTGATGCATTTTAGAGATGTGGGGTGTAATTCTTTAGAACAAACATCTATCTATTGGAGGCATCGACCCCGAGAGAGGGCATCACTTCAGCGTAATGTTTTTGTATTTTGTTTGCAGTTAAAATGAAATGGTTAAAAATGTAGCTAAATGCTAGTGAGAGAGCTGCTATAGTGGTCAGAGCATGCAGTTTATAATCTGTAAATAGACTGTGCTGCTACAGTTCTAAATGTGTTGCTTTTGCTAAATAAATGGCATTGTGGTAGTGACACCTAATAGCCTCCTCGGTTTTATTACAGGGTTAAATTATCGGTGGATGTCCTGTGTATATGGTATTAACATGCCTGACACATGACTGGCACTCGTGCATCCTGCATTACCACAGACACAGTAACTCCTCCTGTAAACAGTGTCAAAGGAGGAGCTGTTTTTGTTATTAGTAACAAGGATTGGATATTTGGCTGCCAGCATTTCCAGGCGTTTGCATTGGTCCTGGACCCCATTCCAATAGGCAGGGGAAGCACGCTGTGGAAGATGGTTGCTTTGTAGAGGAATGGCACTGCCCCATTCCAATAGACAGGGGAAGCACGCTGTGGAAGATGGTTGCTTTGTAGGGGAATGGCACTGCCCCATTCCAATAGACAGGGGAAGCACGCTGTGGAAGATGGTTGCTTTGTAGGGGAATGGCACTGCCCCATTCCAATAGACAGGGGAAGCACGCTGTGGAAGATGGTTGCTTTGTAGAGGAATGGCACTGCTCCGTGAGCCCTGCACAGCCCAGGGCTGCTTTTAATTAAAACGGAGCTCCTGCTCCAAACAGAGGTGTAAACTCCTCGAAAGTGTGTGCGGTAACTTTACACTTCACTGGAGACTTTCATTAACTAGACAGAGAAAGAGATGAAATCTTCAGGTTTTCTCGCACGGTTCAGCTAGAAAGATAGCTGGAGTCTCCTATCTGGGGCTTTGCAAAGGGAGTCCTCTTCCAAGAACCGGCTGTTTTTAAAAAGCTACTGTACGTGTCAGTGCTTTATAGAGTCCAGTTACACACACTGCTCATCATAATTCCAATTGTAGGTTTTCCTGTTCTGCTTTTCACTCTATTTGTCATGCTTCGACGCATTATTAAAATTGTCTGCCGTTTCCAAGGGGTTTCTCTTCTCCTCTTTTTTTTTTTTTTTTTTTTTTAAATTTCCCCGAGCAATAAGGGTAACATCTTGATCGGGAGCAGATTGAAGAGCACAGCTGCATTGTGAAGCAGCGAGGCATGAATGCTAGACGTTCTACCTGCAAATGCCTAATCGCATTCTACTGATGAACTTGCCCTTTCGCATTCCACGGCTTGCAACAGAGTCAGCGGTCTGCAAGTAATGTACTCTGCATACCTGTACATAGGATTCAAAGAAAGCCCTATAGAGCGTGCTTCCTATAGAAGAACGCAGTAGAGGCTTCGTGTTTTAGCTGCTGGGTTAAAACATGTGGTTTCTGCAGTAAAAGGCTATCACTTTGCCTGCCCTTCCTCGCTCTGTCGAGGTCATTAGTACAGAGGTGAAATAAACAAAAATTTGAAGGGGGGGGTTGTGAGAGTCATGTTTCCATGGAAACCGTGTTAACTCTTTCATGTAAAATGGGTGCTCAGAGTGTAGGGGTGAGAAGCTTTATCTGATTGCTTGATGGGATCGGAACATGTCCAATCGGATATATATATATATATGGGTTAAAATTTTGATAGCTGAGGAGCTTTCCTTTAACTTTTAATTGCTGGTTTTCTGAACTGGTTTGGGAAAGGGAAGAGTTAAGTCACTTACAAAAAAATAAAATCAAAATATAAAATAAATCAGTGTCGAGCTTCACTGCACGATTACTTTTATAACTGAGAGCTCTTTGAAAAGACTGATTTGAGTAAAAGCTGTTTTCAGTTGAAAATCCATTAGCAGAACCATTTTTTTAAATTTTCATCTGACGCATTGTCTTTCACTTAGTGTTGTTGTATTTCCCAAGACACTCTGATTCTGTAGTTTTCAAGCAGTATTATCTGCACCCTCTTTAAAGAGAAAAAAAACAAAACAACATGGAACAACTTAATTGCTTTAATTGATTATAGTCGACTCCAATCAAACCAGAATATAAAGGCTTGCTTTTGGGAATTAAGAAGTTACGTGCAGTGGGTACTACTACTGGAATCTGGGTTGCTTTTAAATTTGTATTTATTAGCGTGGCAATTGTTAAGGCTGTGAAAATGACCGTTGCATTGACCCTGTGTGTGCTGTAGGTTTCTGACTTGTCTAGAACATAGACCATTCCCCCCATAAAAAAAAAAAAACATAATGTCATCTAATCAGTGTTATTCTACTGAATGGTTTCTAAAGCATCTCTGCATTCAAATCTCTATCAGCAACCACAAAACACGAATACATTAACATACTAATTAGCCTTCAATTAGAAATCTCTTTTTTTTTTTTTTTTCCCCCTCTCAGTGAGACTTTTAAAATAGATTGGACATTATCACCACCAGAGGCTAATTTGTCAATTGCTTTTAAAGGTTTTTTTAATTATTAAACAATTTCTGGATAGGGAATTTATGTTAATGATTAGTGTATCATAATGGTGTTTAATTAACATATTATGATAGAATGCTGAGGCCTGTAATTTGCTGACCACAGATTTATCCAATGAGAAAATTTTAAGGTGATGCTTTAAATGAATGGAGCCCAGTGTATGTCCTTAATATCCGCGGGGCAAGGAATAGACGCTGACTCTTTGAGAAAGAAACTTTCCTTGAAGTTCTGTGCTAGAGTGGCCTTTATAGCTGTAAAACCTAGAGCTACAGGCTCTGTACAGCACTGCTTGAAAGAGAAAGGGAACGAGGAAACAAAGGGGCAAAGTTTAGAACGGTGGTCTGACATCACCCACCCTGCATCCTAAAAAAAACGTGTGTGTGTCGTTGAAGCTGACACCCTGCAATCCTTCAAGAAGCTGCTTGATGAGAATCTGGGATCAATCAGCTACTAACAACCAAACGAGCAAGATGGGCCGAATGGCCTCCTCTCGTTTGTAAACTTTCTAATGTTGTTATCTATGTATAGTACTGTATACAGAATGTAAACGCCATCCTTAGTGCTGCCTGCACTTTAGCTTCCAGTATTATCCAGCTCCCAGTCTTTTCCCTCCAGGATTACACAGGGCCCTAACTACCCAGATGATTGATTTTGCATCTCCTGCGTTGTGACAAGCAGGGATTTTAACTTTTATTATAAAAGGGGTTCAGCTGCCGCGCAGACGAGGTTTGCCTCCAGTTGAAATGACATGAGAAGCTTGTCGGCGTCTTTCCACTTCCTCCTGTCACGCTGAAGGGACGCCCGTGTCCCTCCACCTGTTTCTTCTGATCCCTGTAATCTGTCCACTTTGTCCTGGCGCTCTGAAGGGACGCTCCTGTCCCTCCACCTGTTTCTTCTGATCCCTGTCGTCTTTCCACTTCGTCCTGTCGCTCTCGTGTCCCTCCACCTGTTTCTTCTGATCCCTGTCATCTTTCCACTTCGTCCTGTCGCTCAGAAGGGACGCTCGTGTCCCTCCACCTGTTTGTTCTGATCCCTGTCGTCTTTCCACTTCGTCCTGTCGCGCTGAAGGGACGCTCGTGTCCCTCCACCTGTTTGTTCTGATCCCTGACGTCTTTCCACTTCGTCCTGTCGCTCAGAAGGGACGCTCGTGTCCCTCCACCTGTTTGTTCTGATCCCTGTCGTCTTTCCACTTCGTCCTGTCGCTCTGAAGGGACGCTCGTGTCCCTCCACCTGTTTGTTCTGATCCCTGTCGTCTTTCCACTTCGTCCTGTTGCTCTGAAGGGACGCTCGTGTCCCTCCACCTGTTTGTTCTGATCCCTATCGTCTTTCCACTTCGTCCTGTCGCTCTGAAGGGACGCTCGTGTCCCTCCACCTGTTTGTTCTGATCCCTGACGTCTTTCCACTTCGTCCTGTTGCTCTGAAGGGACGCTCGTGTCCCTCCACCTGTTTGTTCTGTTCCCTGTCCGCAGACGTGATGTCTGAAATGTTTTCGGCGGCGCACTAACGCTGTTCTGTTTCTTGCAGGTCATGCAATATTTAAACTGACATATCTCAGCAGCCATGACTACAAACCTCTCTACTTTGAATCCGATGCTGCTACCATCAACGAAATAGTGCTGAAGGTAGGTGCTGTGACACTTGTGATAGTACGGGGTGGGTATAAACCCTGTGTTCATCCAGAGCTGAAGGATTTTAATGTGCGTGATGTTTCAGTTATCTGGGTAAGGTTATTTGATTCACAACATTGCTCGTAATAGTTTGAGCATAATTTAGGTTTCTTTGCAACGTGGGTATCACAATACAATACAAGGACCTTACCCTCACCATGACCCAATGGGAATTACTTTGGCAAAGTACTTTGCTCACAGGGGTCTTGGAACTTGCTACATACACCAGAATTGCAGCTAGCAAAGTATACGACTTGCATTGATGTATTTCAAAGTATGCATGCACACGACTTGCATTGATGTATTTCAGAGTATACATGCACACGACTTGCATTGATGTATTTCAAAGTATACATGCACATGACTTGCATTGATGTATTTCAAAGTATGCATGCACACGACTTGCATTGATGTATTTCAAAGTCAGGATTGTTTGTTCGCTTGTAAAAAATAGCTGTAATGATAATGATGATGATAGTAATAATAGTTTCTTTATTTTGCCCTAAAGCATATCGGGGGTTTAAAAAAATTGCTACGTACTTGCTTGTGAACTCGAAAGTGGAGTGTGTGTTCTCATTAAGAACAAAAGTGCGGAAGCTCATTTATTAAAATATTGAAAGGGTTTAAAGTAATTCTTTCTCTGACGTGCCCTATTTCAAGTCATTGTAAAGACAGTTGAAGCAGCTTGTTTTACACGGCAATCTTCAGCACAAGCACAGCGCTGGAGCTGCTGTATGGAGGCTGGGATTCTGCATCCTGATACCCAAGAGGAAAATAAAAGCATGTCCTGGTTTTGCTTGATCCTCTCCTCCTCTGCCTGTTGCAATATCCCTGATTTCAGTTGCGTGGTATTATCCAGCAAAAGACCCAAGGTTTTATTGGCCATGAAAATATTCACTATATATTTTTTTATGCCTTTGGCCATAAAACGTAATGAAACCGTAACACCCTACAGTGCATAAAACTGCAAAGGTTCAGAGCTGCAAGGTATTAACCAGCTATGACTGGGCCAAAGGACCGGTTTTTATCTTTTGATTCTGACATTAACCTTCCATTAACAAATTATCTATGTTATCATCACCCTTGGATTTGAGCTACTAAATCCAGGCTTTATGAGCTGTCTCAAACCTGAATTATTGTTATGTTATAGTTTAAGTAACATATGTTCTGATTTAGTGACAGCTACTGGATTTGTCTCGGCACCAGCAGTTTTATTTCAATGTGTCTCAGTCTGTCCGTCACAAGACGCTCTGTGACCTGGAACAGGAAATAAGACTCCTATTGCATAGCAGTTTCACCCATTCCAGGTTTTATTACAAGTTTGATTAGCCACAGTGTGTAGGTAACAAGCTCAGGTGCATCTCAGTAAACTCGTAGTAAAACTAGGAATGGATCGAACTGCTATGCAATGGGAGTTTATTGCTATCCATGCAGGCACACTATGTATACAGCACATATGCTGTTGCCACATTACTGTTACTATAGTAAGGTGATGTAGGTTTTTATTTCACACACTTACAAACACACGCCCTTCCAAGACAGTGTTGACATTTTCAGTGCATTAATTAAAATCTATCAGTATCTGTATCTCACCTATTTCGTGCTTGATACAGATCTCGCATTAACTAGGAACTGAACCTTTACTCCCGTGGGTGAAATTCACCCTGTGTTCTGTGAAAAGTAATCCATGCAGAATCGGTTACTAGATTGACATGCCCTGCCCTGGACAGGTAGATGACACTACTGCCAGCACTCCTCGGCTCACACTATGAAGAGCTTCCGGTTTTTATTTTTATATTTTTCGGGGAGGGGGAATTGGCTTCACCTTTCTTCTTCTCGATTCCCAGGTGAACTACATTCTGGAATCGCGTGCCAGCACATCTCGGGCAGACTACTTCGCTCAGAAACAACGGAAGCTGAGTCGGAGGACAAGCTTCAGCTTCCAGAAGGAGAAGAAATCGGGGCAGCAGTGACACCCCCCACACACGGCCAAGACCGGGACCTGTCCAGACAGGAGGAGGCAGAGGGAAATCCAGGGTCCCACAGTCAGAGCGAGAGAGCGACCGACTGGCCGACCCTCCCACCCCTCTTTAGCAGAGCTGTGACGAGCCCGCAGATGAAGCCCTCGCCGTGTTGATGCAACGCATGCCCGGGGGCTCTAGCCATATCGGAGAGTAACGGACAACTTTCTTTTAGTAAAGAAAAACAAGCTGTTAGGACCCCTTTCCTGAGATTTGAAGGGAAGGGTGTTTTGTTTTTTTTAATACCCATCCTTCTCTTGAAGAATCAAGGCAAAGGTAATTTCTTATTTGCTTGAACCTTACAGACACAGTGCTTACCCACTGCCTGCAGACAAATTGTACATAAATATGTTCCGGACATCAGAAGAGGTAATGTGACAAGGAGGAGGGGAGGGGGGGAGGGGGGTATTGGTATTTAAGGAGTAAGCTTTATCTTTCTGTAACGCACAAGGAACAGCCTTGGGTGTTTTTTGTTATTTTTTGTATTTGTACATAGCAAAATCACATTCAGGTTAAAATTTAAATAATCCGACAAACCTACTCTGGCCATAGTAACTTCAGTGCCTATACTGTGGAGTTGTAGTGTGTGTGGGTGTGTGTGTTAGTAAAGACTGTAAATGCTTCTTCCTAAATGCAGCTAGCGACAAGGAAGAGACACAATACCAAACTTTAGAGCTTTGATAAAGATTCCACCTTAATACTGCATGGAAACCACCTCCTTCTTCTTCTTCTTCTTCTTCTTGACTGGTTAAATAAAGCATTTTTATGACCAGAGAATGAAATAAATCCTGTAATTTTTACTGTGACCTTTACATGTTTCAGCACTGTATTTGCCGACTGTCCTACAATGCAAATGAAAAACACACTCTTCATTCAACAGGACAACTTGAGTATTTTGTTCGGACTGTCGTTTCAAGGGCAGTTCGGGATTGTAGATATTTTTACAAGCTTTTTTTTTTTTATATAAAATCTTTCCATTTCCAGACTTCATCTTGTCTCTTTTACTACTGCATTTCCCGGGAAGTCTAGTCATTTAAAGCAAAAGCTAACGAGACTTGAAACATCAAACGCTGGCACCTGAAAACAAAACAATTCTCCGAGCTGTTTACTCCAAGTCGTCATTAGCATTAGAAAGGGGGAAAAAAGCACACAATGATCTAAATTAATGGGGATTGTAAATGTTCTTAGGGTCTGTTGTTCTTTTTAGAATTGAATTTGATGTTTAGTATTATACAGAAGCTGGAGATGATCTGTGTTGTCTTGGCTTAGACCACATGTTCTACACAGCACAGTTTAGTCCAGGTTATATTCCCGCCCCAGTTTCTCTAAAAAGCCGTTGCAATCTACAGTTCATTGCAGGACATTGTATAGTCTGAGGAATGAATTGGAAAGACCAGCCCAGTGGTTTAACAGCAAAGATTCGTGTCTGGGGCTCCACTGAAACACTTCAATCATTCTGCCAATTTATCAATTCAGAGGCCTCTCCGTTCCAGACAGAAATCTCTCTATATATTAGAAATGAACTTGCCTGTCGGCAGCTGCAGTAATCACTTGAATAGAGGCTGTCCCGACAGCAATTAAAGCAAGCCCTTATTATGGCTGCCTTCCAATCGATTGGAAACTTTCACTTAATAACCGCTGCTGTGGCCTCTTGCCCTCACCCAGCGGTCTGGGTTTGAAGGGCGGGCAGGAGTGAGATTTATGCAGGCTGCTATAGGAACTCCAGAGGGATTCCCCGTCACTCTTTTCATTTCCGAGTGATGAAAAGGTGCATGGCTCTACACTTTGCTATTAAGGAGGCAATTCCAGGGCCATGGGGTGAAAATGAGATTTGTGGCGTTAGATACAGCAGTGGTTCTTGTGTCCCATTTTGAAAAATGAGACTGTACTAATTTCATGTTTTGGTTTCTCTCTAATTAACCAATATAATATGTTACCAGGGGGGGGAGATACATTCTAAGCCTGAGACTTGACCAAAATCTGTTCTCCCAGAATTTTAAAATAGGTGTCCTATTAAAATTATATATATAAAGAGCCAATTTCTAAGCCATATTGTTTCAGGGTACAACTCGTCCTTCACCACGCTCCACTCTGATTCGTACACCTGTTTGTTCCGGTGTGCCAGTCGCCCCTCACTCTACCCCTGCTCACCCAGCTGAACAAAGCACAGTGTGTGCACAGCATTGCCCCCAGGCAGCGCAATGTGTTCAGGACCCAGCCTGGCTGAGAGACCCCCCCCCCCCATGCCTTTCAGAGTTACAGACACCTGTCTGAAGAAGCTTGGCTTGGGGGTGGGGGTGGTACACAAGAACCAGATCCAAGTGCAGAACAGTCTTGACCAGTTTGTTGTTTTTTTGTTTTGTTTTTTTGCTGAATTTGGGGAGTGTACTGTCAGGTTTTTAAGTCTTGCAGCCAGCATCGTGCCTTGAAGTCTGTGTTCTGTGTGTATGAAGTTACATTTGTAGCAATCCTATTATTATTATTAGTAGTAGTAGTAGTTGTTGTAGTCGTTTATTTGGCAGATGCTGTTATTCAAGGTGACTTACATGCGTTAAAGGGCAATACAAGGTTTCAGTGCAAAAATCAATATTTAAATAGTGCCGTTTGCAGCAAGTGCAAATACTGCTAGACTGCAATATGAGAGAACAGTTTAGGGTCCAGTAACATGGCACTTAGGTCCAGCAAGTTCAGTGCCTGGTACGAGGGGTGGATCAATCCTGTTGAAAAAGACTAGAATTTGGATTCACGCTTAACTTTAATCATGTAGAGAAACAGAAACTCGGTAACAATTCAGTTTAAAATAGCGTTCTTCGATACGGAGGCTCGCTCCGCCACAGCTTACACCTCAAGTTCAGGTCTCAATGACTGTCTTATCCGCCCTCGTTCTTCTTGCTGTCGTTCGGGTTGCGTTCTCAGAGTGACTGGAACATTTATCAGGATCAGCAAAAGGGTAAAACAATAGCTAATGAGCGTGTGCTCCCTGCTGTATTGGCGTTTCGAACAATGCAGAAACATCTGTGCTCATGTGCTGATACAATATCCCAGGGGCTGGATAATGTGGCAAGTTATTCTAGCTTTTTTTTTTTTTTAATTTAAAAACAGCAGTTGCAAAGGCCTTGCCTGTTTTGTGTATAGGTGCAGTAGTTGTGTTTCTACAGGAGCTTGGAACACTAAAATAATTCTGGATCCGTTTTACAATCATTTTGCAATTAAGCATTCATTTAGCAGTAAAATGTAGATTCCTTGTGCATTCTTATTCTGCAACCAGTAGTTCCATTTTGAATGTCAAAAGAATCCTTTTAGCATCCATTTCGAATTTGAGTGCATTGGGTTGTCTAACAAAAAACGAAAAAAATCAGGAAAATCTAGATGTTACCAAATGAATGAATAGTCAGCCCTAAGCAAATGTGATTGTATTCTTCTCATCATCACACAGCCCTTCCCATATGTTTAATATTAGAAGCAATCTTGAATTGAAACATGATGCAAATGTGGTGAAACAGGTGAAAATGAAATCCGAAAGCATGAAGACATGCAGTTATATAGCCAGCGATGTCAAGATTGATTTTCTTCTTCTTTTAAGTAAAAAATGTAACATAATAAAATGAGAACATATATAAATTGAATAGAACGCCATCTGGGTTGTTTTAAAAAAAAAAAAAAAAAAAAACTAAACACAAAAAATAAATAAATAACCAGAATGGCATATCCAATGTCATTTATTTCAGCGCAGTCTCATCTACAAAAGGCATAATTCAGCACAGATTGAAGAAAACCCAAAATGCTGTCTTAAAAATCAATGCAGTACAGGTTTTTTTTTTTTTTTTTTTCCCCAGTTTCTCCAGAGGCTGAATGCCTGGAATAATAATATTTAAACTCCCAGCATTGTCTTTGTGTCACTTACAATATTATCTTCGTCTCTGCCAGGGCTGTGTGAATGAGGTTTCATGTGGGTTCAATGAGATCTTTAGCAGCAATGAGATCTTTTTCAACAGTGCAGCACTAATACAAAGAGAGACCTACGTAGACCAGACTCAATGACAAATAACACAACAGTTATACATCCAAAAAACACACACACGCGTATACATACAATACACAAATATATTCAAAGATACAGGTAATCATATTTAAAATACATTACAACTAAAACAAGTTCACCTGAAACGCAGATTACACTGAACGGCAGCTTAAACCCGGAGAGGCATGACAGTGACACAACGGAATCCGGAAGGGCATTCCAGAACCCCAAGGGTGTTCCAAAGAAAGAATAACGACACAACTGAAGAGGTAAGGACTGATGGGCAGAGCATATCTGTGGAGACCTCTCAGCCCAGGTCTTTCACGAGCACAGACTGACTCCGAGGCAGAGCACAGTGAATGCAGAACCTTGTAGAAGTGAACGAGAATAAAATAGGACCTTCTGCCACTTAATGGGTTGAGAGAAGAGCGACTGAGAAGCTTGTCATGAGTAGAATCTCAATCCCAGTCATTCAATACAATCCTGCAAGTACATTTCTGCACAGACTCTGGCTTCTTCATATTGTGTTTTTGGGTCCCAGTTGCAGCTGCGCTCTAGAACTGAAAGGTGGGTAACTCTTTACATTGTGTCTCTAAGCACTGTGTATGTACATAGTAGTTACTCGGTAAATACATGTGTACTTGCACATAATTACAATGTTATTATGCACAGTTACAATGCACTTCATGTGTAAATCTTTCTGCACGATATATAGTACACAGTTGTATCAGAAATGGGTTAGGGTTCTGTCATGCACAAAGTACATTGCAACTATGCATAATAACATTGTAATTATGTGCCTGTACACATGTATTTACGGAATAACTACTCTAAGTACACAGTGATTAGGGACTCTTCATGTCATGTGTTACTGAAATGTGAGTTTAAACGCAGTGCAGCACACTCTGCTGTAAGTAGTGCATTGTGTTTAACTAATGGAAAGGCAGCCCTGTCCATGTGACCCTCTACAGGAGCAGCGTAAACCTGGAGCCCAGGGGTGAGCGATTGCACCTGAGCCCGCTTTGCATTGCCTTCCTTCATTACTCAAGGTATTTATAAAAACCCTGCCAATGCTTCATGGAGCCCGCGAAGCAGCGCTTTATTAGAATTAATGTGGCACTTCAGAGAGCAGTGCCAGGGCAGGCTCCCTCCGCACGGCTGTGAGAAGGCATCCGCGGCCCTCCACTGTCACATTGAATACAATCTTAAAACCAGACTGAGCGTGAATATGAAGCTGGACAGAACTGGGAAGGGGGGGGGGGCGAGACGAGGAAACAAACGTTTATTATAGCGTGGAATATCATTTCTATCTATTGCTATTGTAAAAATAGGGAGAGAGTGAGTGAGTGGCATCATTACTGCCTTGAGAGCGATATAAATGATGGGATTATCTTGTGGTTCTTGAGAGCACAGTACACAAGCCTGTCTGCTTTGAGCCCTTATTCTTTATTGTTCAGATTATTTCAATTCTGGTTTGATCTCCCTGATTGCAGTATTGAGGACGCTTGGATTTGAAGAGATTCAACCAAGGCAACAGTATGCATTGGAAGGGCCACCTTTCAAATGCACCCTATTTTACTACAGTGTGGACATTAAAGCATGTAGTGAAAATAAGTAACAGATAATCACCTGGTTAAACCCTGCACTAAGCCCAGTATATTCATTTTTGCTTCATGCAAAAGTATCTTTATAACTTTTTATATATTCATCTAACTGGATGAAATGTCTTCAAACCGTTGCAATGATTACCTGAGGTTTTACAAAACCCCGATTGGTGCCAATCTTGGACTGTCTAATGCCATCTGGTTAGAGCCCACGATTTGATGCTGATCTGGATCTGAAACCACCAGAAAGGACCTTGACTTGGGCTTGGATTAAACAGCAATTACGGCGCTGCCATAACCAGTTTCGCTATGGCGGGCGCCATAATGTTTGATTTAATTCAGATGTTGGACTTGAAATAAGAGGAAGCTGAACTTGCACTTGGATGCTGATCTTCAGATCAGGAGTGAGTGCACCTGGAGAGGCTTGTGAAGTCTCCTCACCCTCAGAAGAGCTGGGGAGAGTTAGCAGCTGCTCAGCATGAACTTCGCAGCTCAGCTTCTCTCTGCATGCTTGATGAGCCGAGGCACACAGCCCTATCGAATGAAGCATTAGTACAAACAGCCAGCAGCAGGGGGACCAGAGCAGCACTCCCAGCTCCCAATTAAACATTGATAACCAGATAACAAATAAAAAAAAAAAAACTTTTTCACATCTTCAAGGATGGTTTATGATCTCCAGACCCCCAGGAGATTTTTAAATATACTGTAAAAAAACACACCACCTCTCATGCATCAGCATGCAAATTAATACTAAGGATTTGAAATCCTTATTAGCCACACATTTCTGTGTTTTTAATAGGCTTTCATTGTTTCCAGTTTAACAGGAGTGGCCAATATTATTTTTTTTTTTTTTAAGTTTGCTCTCTCTAGCCTTGGAATGTCTTTCGCTGCTCCAATAAAAGGTATTTATTAAGTTTTCAATTGTTCTGGTGTGAAATATTACGAAGCGCGTTTCAAAGTGTAGAACCCATTATTTGAAAATGAGGAGCGAGTTTAGTGCAAAGATGCTGCTGTTTACATTTAACTAGATTGACAATCTATCAGAGACTTGCACCTATCATAGACTTGAGGCCAACGTGTGCATCTTTAACCCTAAAAACCTGAGCCACAGAAAAGGTTTGAGCTGCACCAACGGCTGGATGGAAGTTGCTTTGAATTATAAAAAAACTACCAGTACCTGAATCCCTGAAAGGAATAATGTGAGCTCCCTCTTTAAAGCGCTTCAGTCTTCAGAGTGTTGCTTAGGGTTATGAAGAGTCATATAATATTGAGAGAAGATTGTTTGAAGATGGGACTCGCATTTAAATATCTATCTATCTATATATAATCTCTTAATTTTAAAAATTGCATCTGTAGTACAGGATTTAATACACATGGAAAAATACGCTACAAACACGTTCATTTGTGCAAATATACCTTATGCAGGTCCCATTTAAAGGTGGAAAAACTTCTATAGTAACTATTTCGTTTTTGGTCGTCGCTGTATCTTTCAGTATAGACCGTTGTTTTTCAGGTCTGTGGTACCTTCTTCACGCATCGCTCCCAGTGTGGAAGCCTGCGATGAGGAAGGAATACTGGATCCAGCTTCATGCCTATGAAGGTGCACCGTGGCGCCCGTCTTAAATTGTGTTATGCTTCTGTCAGTATTCATTCATGGAGCGCACCTCTGCTTCGCAGCAAAATCTCAACAGGGCCTTGCTCGTGATAGGAAACAATGAGCATGATTTGTGAACGCTAGCGGTCTTTGTAATCTCATCAGTGTAATGGGATTATATTTCAGATCACCGTGCCTTGTTCATTATGCATTTAAACTCCTTTGACAGAGGCGGGGGGGGGGGAGGAAAGTTCAATAAAACGTGCACGTCAACCCTGCTTGACTTTGCCAGCTCTTTTGCTTGATTAGACAAACACTGTGGCGAGCTCCTGAATGAGGGAGGGAGGGGGGGGGGGGGGGGGGGGGATGATGTGCTGGTTTTATTCATTTTTCCGACCAGTCACAATCGATTTTTAAGTACCAATGTGTGACCTCCCTTAGGTACGCCAGGCTTACAGGGTTAATAGGCCTGAACGCTCGCTACTGAATTCGACTGCCAAGGAAAGTGCAATGAGCGAAGAAGCAGCTGCAATGAAGCACAAATAGGCCTTCTCAAAGAGGACTGTGGAACGCCACTTAGGTACCATTCCCAGGGATCTCTACGGAATTATTAAAGGCAAAACTAGCCTAGGAGCTGTTCTCCCTCTACCCTAATAAAAGCTTGCCAGAGCAAATGCATAGTACAGTGTGATGAAGCCTCGTGAAAGCATGATAAGACATAGGGAGACATGCCACCCAGGTCAACTGTTGCTACAGTGGTGTCTGTTCAAGTGATCTTAACGAGCGACGGTCTTGAGATCAGTGTCTTTAATCAGCAAGGAGCCCAGGCTGAGCGCAAGCAAAACCCTGTGAGCGAGACGCAGCGTTCCGGATCCGAACGCAAAGCCCAGGCCACGTGGCTTGGCTCTCGCCTCCTGCTGTAACTCTCCTACTTCCAGGGCTGGCAGCTTCAGCCCCACTTCTAGCCTGCGAGTCCTGCAGGACTCTTCCCTCATCAGGTACAATAAGCTGGAAACACAACAGCCTCTGGTAGCCATTAATCACTCCCTCCTCACAACAAAGCAGCCCTGTTTAAGACAAAACCTGCTCAGGTTGCTGCAGACAGTAGAGCGTGGGTCAGAGCCCTTCGCAGCTGCCAGCAAGCGACTCAGGTGTGAGAGAAGCTGGGACGGGGAGCCGGGATGATTTAGCAGATCACTGACGCAATTCAGCTACTCGGTGACACCTGTCTTGCCTTGCGAGGAGCCCGGAGATTCAGCAAGGCAGGGATTTGAGTGTGTGTGTGTGTTTTTTTTCTACTTCTTCTCTTGCACAAAGACCGTTTTCAGCCACTTGGGGAAGAAAGAAAATTACCGACTACCTGGTAATTAGCGAAGTTTGGAGGGAGAGGAGAATGCGCGCTTCACAATCAGAACCTTTCTCTCTTAGCAACTAATTAAGTCTGCCTTTGAGGGTTGTTTTTTGGGTTTTTTTGACAGAGGTGGTGGGATGCTGCAACAGCAGAATTAAAAAAAAAAATAAAAAAAATGAGACACCATCCCCCGTGGGATTCTTATTGTTTCACGCCTGAATACATGTTTTAAATAGAAATAACAGTGGTGGTCACCATTCTACACAGTCCCAAGATGACCTGGCCTTAATATTTAATTATTATGATTATGTCATTACCCATGTCTGCCAATGTACCATGGAAATGGGAACACTGTGGCTTGCTTGGAATTAATTCAGAGGGATTTTTCTTCTTGTTTTCTTTTGATTGCAGAATTAAATAGGATTGGGTATTATTATTAGATTATTATAATAATATTATAATATTATATTATCATACTGCTGAATTTCAGCTACATTATTCCACTTGAAAGTCACATTGCTTTTTTATTTTACAATTGCACATTTAGACAATTTTATATATATATATATATATATATATATATATATATATATAATGTGTACATAAGGCATATAATGTACATGATAAGGCAGGCGCATCCAAAGTTGATTATTCCAGTCCTGGTCTTTGCTCCAACCCTGTTGTAAACTGTTTAATTAAACCATCCAGACTCTGAAGTAGTTAATGAGATCAGTTTACCTTTTAAACCTGGAGTGGAATAGCCCTATAGAACAGTGATTGGACACCCCTGTGTTAAGGAGTGTCATTTTCCCATTAAACTCTGATCTCAATCATTTTAGGGTATCTCATAGAAACCCATTATAACCACAACTGTGCCTCCCTGCTTAAGTGTATCAGAAAGAGCCATGGTATTATATTTCATTTCGTCTGCATTGAAAGGCTCACTAGTACATAATAGTTTAGGTGGCTTCATTCATATCTCTTTTTAAAAAAAAAAAAAGCTTTTGAAATGGCTGCTGTGTTGTGGTGCTATGGAATTTAAGAGAATCTCTGGTCTCTGGGAAGGCAGTCATTACTTTTTTGCAATTAGGAAACCTGAAGCCCCTGATAACGAGCTAAAAAATGCCACATAATTAGAAATACACCAGCAAACACCATTATTGTCAGGAGAACACAACAGTATAATGAAGCAATTATAAATGAGTGGCTGTGTGGTTGTCATTAATTTAAGTGTTTTAAGGGTCGCAGGATAAGCCACGAGTGAATGTTAAGAGTGGAACAAGGAATGCTAAAGGTATCAACAAGCCAGGCCGCTGGAGGTTACCTCTGCTCCTAAACCAAGCGAATGCCCTGAGAGAGGGGGAGAGAGAGGGAGAGAGAGACGTTCATGCGGCAGGTTAGGAGATGGACCAGTCTGTTTGTTTGAAGGAGCTATCGGTGCCCCATTCCCAGATCTGGGGTGAGACCAGTGCATAAGATCTGAGTATGAAGGCTGTCGATATAATGTCATGGAAATGTTGGAGATTGGTAAATTCATTTATGAAACGGCAATTGTATAGAATGTGATGCATGCAGGTGATCTCCGCTGTAATGCCCGTTTGCAGATTGGATTGTAAGTTGTAGACTGCAGATGGAACCAGCTGCAGCTCCAGTTTGATTCTGTAGGAAGCAGTGGTCCTAAATCTGAAGGTAGTGGAATGCCACAAAAAAAAATCAATTTTCTTAAACATGAATCGGTACGTGAATTCACACAGTGTTTGTACACTACAGTACACTACAGCAGCCACTGCGCTGTACGTTATTCTCAGAAGAGCTTCATTTGTGTTTCCCCACAAGCCCTGTGAGGTGGCTCTCCCGGGTCCTCTCTTTGCTCAAGCCTCCACACATCAAACAACAAACACCAGAGGGAAGACAGGGATGAAACAGCAGCCCCTCTTTCTTCTACATGCAGGGAATTCAGACCCCAAAGTGACTGTCCTCTTCAGTTAGAAGAATCCAGTCTTATTAATAGGGGGGAGCACTATTGAGCAATGCTACATCATAATTGTCTGGAGAATGCAGCTGCACAGAGAAGCAATTAGAACCGAGGAGCTGTGAGCTTGCCATTATTTTAGCATTTAATGACCACACAGTAAGGCAAAGCTTGATGTTGAAATGAAGGGTTGAAACGCTGAAACGATGCATAATCAGGCAGATCTGAAGTTTTTCTCCTGCGCTGCTTGAATAAATTTACATGGAAATGTTTATTTCTTTAATTTGGTAAAATAATTAAAGTAGACATTGCTGCATCGCATAATGATATACTCTAAGCTTGGGGGGAAAAGAACAAAACTGTTTGGGTTTGTCTGTGAGAATTGCATTAAATACCACAGAGAATCTGTGTCTTAGTAAAGGCCACATCTTCAAACAGTGAAGTGCCAGGGAGTGCTCCTACTTGAATCATTTAAACTGTGGCGCTACGTTATTTATTCCCTTTTGGTGTTTCGATCGACCAAAACAGACTTCACTGTCTCCAACAGCATCCCTTTCAGAAGGGAGTCCGTATTTAATTATCTGTTTCCATTTTCCCTTCGGCACCCCGCTCAACGATTCTGATTTGCTTTCTCAATGAACAGGATTTTGGTCAAAACCGTTGATGAGAACGGGTGTTCGCAATATCGTCTGGCTGTAATAAATACACCTCCAGTGAGTCGAAGCAGGAGAGCGGGCCAGGATCAGAGCGGTTCTATCCAGTGCTAGCGCGGTGCAGCAGATCTAGCTGTGGGTATGGCTGTGTTGTGGATATTAATAAGATGGGGTTCTTGTGGTGCCCCAGCCCATCTCTGCACAGCAGTACCAGTTAACTAGAGCCTGGCAAGGCTGCTCCAGCAGTGGAGTATGTACCTCATGCACCTCCTGTCACCGGGTGGAATTCCTTCTCGCTGACATGCTGCTGATTTGCACATAAGTGATGGGAGCAATCCAGGCGAGTTAGAAGTTGGAGTTTTTTGCCGCTGAAAGATGTTCATCATTCTTGATCTGGGCCTGTCAGGCCCGAGTGTTTTAGTGCCTCTCACGATTAGGCAGAATTGACAGGCCCTGAAAACGGGGAACAGCAGATACGTGTGAAATTAACAGCGGGGGAAGTGAAGTGGAGTGTGGCAGTCATTTCATCTGCAATTTATCAGCTTGCATTGCGCAGCGCGGGGGATATTACATTCCGAAAGGATGTTCTTTCTGGAGCTACCCCACCTGACAGCACGGAGCAGCGGGGCCAGGGGTCCTTATTTTATTATTGTGTTTGTTTTTATATATATTATTTTTGATTAAATGTGTTGTGCTGGATGCTCCTCTGTGTGTGTAGATTCTGCTGCTCGATGACAGCCAGACTGTGACTGACTGACATTCTGTATTGCTGTGTTTTTATATGCAGTAAGATTATTGTCACTGACACTCAGCAGGGTATGCGTACGCAGGACCAGCTTGTCACAAGGCGACATAAACAATCCGCTTCGCTGTAGCGCTGTTATAGGGCTGGGCGGGAGAGCCAACTTTTAATAACCCTTTTTTGGTTTGTTTTCACTCAACCCTGACAGTTGCTGAGATTTTATTATTATTTTTTTTAAATATAATAAAATTTAGTCTTCTTATCAAGACTAAATACCAGCATTTACCGAACATATATTTACAGAGCATAGTCATAAAGACTTGCCAGCAGTATTTGTACAAAATCTTCAGTCTGCTGCCTTCCATACCTGATAAGCGTGTGTTGGAATTAATTAGGAGGTTACCAGATATCAGTGGAAGCCCTGTTAACCCCTCAATCACCCTTTCAATGGCGCTGGAGACAGAGACTGCTGCTGTCATGGTCTTGGTTCACATGCTGACTCCTCCCACTCTTTCCTTGTCTGTTCCTTTCTGTTGAACAGACTTAACATACTCAATGCAGCCAGCAAATTGACTCCCGCTGTTCATTTGAATGTAAACCAGGGGAGCTAATACTGTACTTTACCCCTTATAAAACCACCACTGTGGTTTGACGGTTTTCCCATGCTTTACCCATGGTTATACTTTGTGTTTACCCTAGTTTACCCTGGCTCGTCATGTTTATGAATGTGTTTTACCATACCTTGCTATTCTTTACAGTGCTTTGTTACGCTTTGCCATGCTTTTACTATGGGACACTTTTATAAGGGGCAGTCCAACACTTTATCAGAAGTGTGTATGTGAAATACAGATGCTGGAGTCTGTGTTTATACAGCGTGAGGGTATTCATTTAATATTGAGCGTTTATTCCACGCACACATTCATATTGTGTTCCTTTATGTTAAACTCTTGGTTCTTGCTTTGGGTGGTGAGCAACATTCTAAATATGCTAATAATTTAAACATGCTGAATCTTCAAGTTTAAAGATGGTTGGATCTAAACGCCGCTGAATCTACTTTGCGCTGTAAACACTTTTAGAGACTGTAATTAGACTAAAGAGAGTTGCACGCAGTGTTGGAGATGTTGTTTTTCAGAACTCGATCAATGCAAGCCAATACACGCTCTCCTCTCGCTCTGCTCTCTCGCTCTCCTCTCTCCTCTCCTCTCCTCTCCTCTCCTCTCCTCTCTGTCTCCTGTTTTTCTTTTTCTTTTGATCTAGCTGCACTCCCCATTCCTCCCCCTCCTCCCTCCTCCCTGCTGTAAAGGTCTGACTCATTCTCTGCACTCTTTTTCTTAATGTCTCTCAAATCTAATTGCTGTAAACGCAAAGGCTTCCCAATTACAGCAAGCCACCCTCCCGGCCACTGGAGCTTCTACTTCTGATAGTCTGAAGAAGGTTCAATTCCACTGGGGCGCGTTTTAATCCTTCAGGTTTTATTTCAGTTTTAGATATGTAAATATATCCCATTCGCTGCTCAAATGAATTATTCTAGCAAATGTCTGTTTTGCAACTCAAATCTTCCGAGTGTATTTTTTTTTGTTTTCTTTCTTCTTCAAGTCTAATAGCTTGAAATGTGTTTTCGGGGCCACTAGACTAAAGTAAACTTTCCGATTTGGATAATTGGAAACTCCAGCCTGAGCGCTGTGATCCTTACACTCCCATCTCAGATTTCTTACCAGCCATGCAGAAGTAGGAACTATTAGGAAATAAAGCAGGCACATCACTATATGCAAAGGAGCTGAGAAACATATATAAGGACAAGAGCAGTTAGCTTTTAGTAAGATGGCTAGATTCAGTATTGGTTAAATGCAAAGTTTCATTAGGGTTTGCTTTGCATGAGTGCTTACAGGGTGGAATTCTGCATTGCTCTCATAACATAACTGTTAATGTCAGGTGTGAAAGTCTTTAAGCAAAGAGGAACTAATTCAGATCATTTTGATGTGTGGTGCAGATGAGCAGTGGGAAGGAGAGGTGGGGGGTGGTGGCTGTGCACTTTCATCAGCATAATACATGATATTATTGTCTATGATGCCTGATTAATGGAACACCCCTTTAATACAATGGACCAGCATTGGGATACCTGTGCCAATCAGTACAGGGACACTGCACTACTTAAGTGCATTGCCATTGTAATGAAACTGCATTCTGTATATTTTATCTTGTGCACTGCTCTGCTCGCTCTGCACTGCTCCGGAGCCCCATCTGTTTGGCTCGTGCGCCGATCCCTCTTGGCTCGTAACCTGAATACCAGACGGCTGTCCTGAGGCCCGCGCTGATATAGAGCTTGGCTTTGCACTGAACCCTAATCCTACAGGTGTCTTCCCTTGCTGCCTGCAACGAATGCCTCCTCGGGTAGTTGTTCTCATGTAATAATAGCATAGCATACTGCATCCTGCGTCTCTGGCTTGGATCCGCACACAGCTTGCATTGCTCTCTCTTCTGGAAAGCATGTTTCACATATTATCGGCATTGCTTTTTTAAACTGCCTTTACTATTTTATGGCTTTTGCAGTCGTTGGTTGACGGGAGAAGAGGGAGGGAGTGTGTAGTTTTGCTGGTTGCTTGCAGTCATATTTTGAGTTTTCAAGATAATGTACTGCTTTTTGTCTGCCTCAGTCTCGTGAATTATGGTGTTTCTTGTCATGACGGAGCTTCCTACAGCATACCTGACGAGCGCGTGTTTAGACACAGACGTGATAGACTAGTCTGTGCGTAAAGAAGTATTGCTGAAGAGGAAGAAATCAGTACTTGGTTTGGTAGGTAGCGTGTCAGGATGATTTCAAGACATGTTCCATTGTTGGCTGTAGAGAAGCCCCATGGTGCTGCTCTTAGTGGAGTTTTCTGATTTAAAACAATCTGATTAGCAAACTGATGCAGTTATGCTCGTCATATAATGTAAATAAATTAGCTGATCACTTGAAATAGATTAACAAAGCCCCTAATCTGAGTCTGTAATTGCTGCTGAGGATCCTTTTACAGCGTTTGTTTGATTCCTTGATTAAAGCGCGTGCCAAATGCACGCCACCTTGGCGTGTTGCACAGTCAGCTCCATTCTGGTGATCATTTTTCCCTAAATACCATTTTACTATCCCTTTCTGTTTCAATTGTGACATCCTAGTGCATTTTTAAAACTCCAGAAGTTCAAAGCACCCCTCTGTGGCCTCAATAAGGCTCTTCTCTCTAGGTTCAGCTGGTACACCAGCGTGTAACCATTAACCTGTCCCCCCCCCTGCAACACTCTGCCCCTAGTGGCTGTAAGAAATAAATTGGGAAGAAATACCAAAGGTGAAATTTCTTACATCCACTGGGGGCAGAGTGTTGCAGGGGGGGACGGGTTAATGGTTATACTGGGGTGTACCAGCTCTGCTCGGAGAGCTCTGTAAAGCGATGCTTTAACGTTTAAAAAGTCCACAGGAGGCGATGACTGGATGAAGAAGAGGTCAAGGTAACAATTATATTTCATGCTGGTCTTTAAGCTGTTGTTCTAGAGGGATTCCCTTGTATAATAGTGCAGTTCTATATACAGTTTACCAAGGTAAATGTGCTTGTTCATTTAGCAGTTTCCTCATTGTATCCAGTGAATTTCTTTTCTGTTCTTTCCTATGCTTTTAGCATGGTATTCCACATCTAACCTGCACAGGGCACGCTGATGAAAACATGTGTCTGCTTGGCTTAGCATTTCTTTTTGTCATCTGTATTATGTATGTAATAGAGCTGTGAGGAACCCGACTGTGTGTTTTATTAATGGTTCTTATCACCACAGGCGGAATCCTTTCCTTTCCACAGGGTTTCTAGTTGAATAAGTACTGGAGGCTTCAGGCCATTTTATTTAGTTTTTAATTTGTGTGTTCAGGGTTTTTTTTTTGTTTTTATCTCCCTCTGTCTCTCTCTTGTCATTTTAAGGTTTTGTTCTATTTTTTTTCGATAAAAACATTTTATCAGGTGAAAAAGCTACAATTAATGCAATGATGTGGCCTTTTATTTCTGGAGGCCTGGGTCACAAATCTCGTGTGTTTGTGTAGGTGCTTGGGTGTGTGTGCGTGTGTGTGTGTGAGTGTGTGCACACTCTGATTTGCTGGTTTGTAGGTTTGTTGTTTTTTGGGGGATCCACACTAGCAGTAGTAGTCATGGTACTCAATCCTTCACTTTGTCAAGTAAAGAAAGACAGGGATTTCCCCTGAAACTGTCAGTCCCCCTTCAGTCAGCATACAGACAGCCTGAATCAACCTGGCAAAATATAAACCTCCCTACTCAGAGCATTTTTCATGCATTCTTTGCCCAGCTCTTGATCCGTTTGTTTCTCAGCCCTGCAGACTGGGTATGTCTGTACAGAAAGGGCAGGGTCTCTCCCAGTCCGCTACCCCCTCCTCACTCTGATAGCGAGCCCTGTACTGCTGTCATCCCCCTCTTTCTACCAAGGTGTCCCTGAGATCATTCATTTCAAAATCACCTAATTACAACAAAGACTCCCTCGTGTTAACCTAATGGAGTTTGAAGGGATCAGATGAGACAAAAAAAAAAAAAAAATGTTCATGAACTCTTTTTAATACTGCTGGGCACAGAGTGGTCTTGAGCTTTTACTGCACATGCAAGCTAGGTGCTTCAGTGACTGTGCTGGCATCGTAAGAGCTGTCTTATGAAATGTGTCTGATGAAAAGTAATTTTTTTTTGGTGATTTAGTTAGGCTTAATCTGTAAGGTTTGGAGATTATCGCTTCCTTTCACTGCTGTCCCCAGTCATTGTCTTGGAGAGACCCTGTACACACAAAATCAAACATGTTACGAATGCTTACCGAAATGCACGGAAGTGTGCACGCTCACTGTGCGAGTACACTTTGATATGCTTTTATTAAGGTATTTTCAGATCTGGTTTAGAACCATAGACCTGCTTGACGAGACTTGAGAACCTCCGTGACAGGTATTAATGTAAGCCAGGGGAGTAATAAAAGTCAATAGAGTCATTTTCTGTTTTAGTTTTTTTTTTTGTTTTTTTTTTAGGTCTCTCCAGTCAGTAATTTGAAAAGCACTGCTCAGTGACTGAAATGTGCATTCATTTGTGAATAGTTTTGGCTGCACCAGTTTTTGCAGAGTGCAACGCTAATGGCGCACTGCTTAAATTAACGGTCACGCACACCTTTCATTATTGTTATTAGATTAGCTGGCGGCGTTTGATGAATTCACTTGCTGACCGTAAAAGCATTACGGAGGTTTGCATCAATTTGGTTTGAGAGCAGATTCAGGTCCTCGTGTCAGGTTAGGCACTGCATGCTGAGCTGGGCCTTGCCAGCCCTTAATTCACTGAAAGAGCATCTTCAGAGTTTGTTTAGGTGGTGGTGGGGTGGGGGGGTGGGGGTTCTGCTGTAAAGGCCTTTGTTAAAATTTTCTAAAAATAATAGCCCCCCTCCCCTCAGTTTGTATAGAAAAGCAAGAGCTATGTGTGTGTGTGTTTAAATTTGAAATGACTTTTTAAAATGCCAATGAGATCTTGAGGCATTCCCTATCCCTTCCATTGCATTGCATACATGCAGTGAAGTGGACGAACCTCCTTCTGTTATTATTAGTATAACAATTATATGCACAAGGGACTTGGAGCATTGTGTAAACTGTTGAAGTTCATACACAATGCGGTGTGAAAGATGCTGTACTGTAATTCAGTGAAGATCCTGTTGGGTTTTATTTATTTTGCATATAACAATGTGATGTGAAGACGATCTCTTTGTTCCAGTAAATGCAGAGAAAGACACAAAGGCTCACCACAAATGCTAAGTTTGCCATCTGGAGGTTCAAGTCGGTAATACTGAACTGGCCAAGATATGTTTAACCAGATGCAATATGCAATAAACATCAGTGTTATTGCTGATGTATATTTGACTATCGAGTATATTATTATTATTAGTTGTAGTGTTGTTCTACATTTTAACTGGTGTGTTTGGTTTTATTTGTCCTTTGTTTCTCTCTCTCTCTCTCTATATATATATAATTTCTGTACACTTTTTCTAATACTTTATTGCATGGATAAAAGTCAATATAATGCAAGTGCTCCCCCGTTCACATTGCGTCCCACGTGCTACCCTGTCTAATGGATTCCCTGTACAAATCGTTGTCGTGCATGTTAAGAGTCTCACACTCTGTAGTCCGTTACCTCATGTAGTTTTTTTTCAGAGCGCATTGTGCAGTCAGCCGACCATGAATTTCAATATTCTGTTTTCTACAGAAATCTTCAGCATTAGAATGCTGGCTGATTCCATTACAGATCTCACTAAAGAACACCCCACCCTACCCAAAAAAAGAATTACACATAAAGTGAGTGGTTAGAATATAATGCTGTAAAAAAAAAATATATACCTCAACCCTTTCATGCATGAAATATCAAAGATCTAGAAAAAAAAGGGTTGTTTTGGAGACATACTTACTGTGAGTGGCATTCTCTTATGAGCTCACTGTGCGTTTGCATCTTCCATATGTCCACATATCATGAGGATTTATTTTGCTAAGGCTTGTTGACACCAGCTGGCTCCTTCCTTTATTTTCTAAGAATTGGATAATGTACCTGATAGTCAATGAAAAAGTAAGTTCTTCCACAGATGTGAGATGATACAGTGGGCTCATTGTACTGTTTTGCCTTGGGGGACCTGGTTCAAATCCAGCAGGGTCCTTCCTTTATTTTCAAAGACTTGGTTAATTGACCTTAAAGAGCATGAAACCAAGCTTTCCCATGGTGCAATCCCATTGCCTCTTGCTGAAGACAGTGGTTCGATTCCAGCTCTCGGAGGGGAGTTCCTGAGGTAAGTAATGATGTTGGTTGTGGAGGAGAAGACTAACCCTGTGGAGAAAGATGGGTGGGTGGATGGGGTCTGCCCCCACCCCCCACAAAGGAGGAGAGTGGAAAGTGGTGGTGTTGCTGCCTGAGAGCAGAGGAAGAAGGCAAGCAGTACTTTTCTCCACAAGTCTATTTTAAAGATTCTCACTGTCCATTCAATCATTTTTCAGTCTCCATTCTATTGTTTAATGCACATAGTAAGAGTCTTCCTCCTCCTCCTCCTCCTCCCTCCACTGCACCACCAGCTCCCATAGGAAAGTTGTGTTTCACACTGACTGTAAGGTCAATGAACCAATTTTTTGAAAATAAAGGAAGTCGTCATTAGCTGGATTTGAACCCAGTCCTTCAAGGCAGAACAGTGCATCATGCCCACTGTGCCAACTCACTTCCATGGAAGAACATGCTTTTTCATTGACTTTAAATTAACCAAGTATTTAAAAATAAAGGAAGAAGAGTGGAAGGGCTTAACTTTGGCCACCCCTGCTATAAGCATTTTAAATGAGCGCTCTCTCTCTCTCACACACACACAGAGGCATGTCATTGGAGCCCAGCTCTGACAAGCCCTCCTTGTCCTGCACCCTCACTCAAGGGCACATCTGTGGAGGGCAGGTTCACAGCCCTGTAATGTCCCTGCTCCCTCGAGAGCTCACACATTCCTCACACACGGGAGCAGCCGTGTGCTCTGTGAAGCTGTGCGGGCAACTCGTTGCTGGTTTACAGCGTGTGATTTCAGAGACATCTGTGGAGCAGCCCGGGGCTGTTTTCATATCTTCATGCAACAATCTGACGTGAAGGTATAACAAAGCATCCCTGTGCTAATCCGGTATTCTCTTTCAGCATATCTGAATATTCCTTTCAGTATGCGAACACAGATACGAATGATTAAAAAAAAAAACCCTGACTTTTGACTTCCGTGTTCAGTCTGGTCGTTCTTTCAACAAAGCATCTCTGCGTGAAATATTTACTGATTTGCAAAGTTCTTTCATTTGCTCCTCTCAAAAGGCCTAGACAGGCTTTGTGACCAGTTAAGACATTGCTACGTACCTAAAACGTGCGAGACAAGCAATTTACTTTTAGTTTATTTCAATCCAGAATAGCCTTCACAGCACTAATAGGAGTGAGTGAGATTATCAGTGGCATCCTTCTGTAGCTTTTCCCCCCCGAAATCGCTGCATTTCCCGCGAGCCATGTAATTATTGATTGTGAAACACTTGATTCAGGAATCGAAGGAAACCATAAGAGCCATTTCTCTGGAGTGGATTAGTAAGACTAGATTAGTGGACTAGGAGTACACCGATGAAGGTCCTCGCCAGAATGTTTGAGCTCACAGTGAGCTCTTGTTTGAAATTAAACAAAAGCATACGGCTGCATAAGGACACGATCTCGGTATGCTGTCGCTGGCTTTTAAAAAGGGCAGCAACAAGACCCTCAAGAGGCATTCAAATACATTTGTACTCGTGCGATAATTAAAACTCGACACCGAATCCCTGTGGTGCTAAAACCCGTCAGTTTCGTGCCTCCCTTTGTACGTGTACAACGCGTGAACTATCCAGATCACCTCAAGTTCAAAAGGACTCCCTGCCATTTCAAATAATAATACAAAAACTAATAATACAAAACACACCGCTGTGTCATCAATGAGGAGAATTGTTATTTCACCAGTTCAAGTAAGCCAAGGTCGCAAGGCCTCATTTAATAAGGAGAGTAGTCGGCAATCTGTTTCTCTTGTGTAGGACCTGCACTGCTCGACCATTTCAATCTAAAATATGTTGCTGTTTTCTTTTTATTTTTTTATTTTTTTTAAAAAAGCACTTTATTCTGAGTACTATTATAGCCATCGATTGCCAGCGGACTGAATCTGCTATTACAGATGTATCAGATTTATAGAGTAAAACACCAAAAATCTCATCCATTCAAGTATCGACCTTGAGAGCGATGAGATTTTCTCTGGGCGTTTGTTTTCATTAGACGTTTACATTCGCGGGAGAGAGAAAGGGGGTTCGGGCTGCATTTGAAATCACACTATTTAAAAAGACGTTTTCTTGTTCCAGGTTTTGTAAATATCATACCATTTAGTGAAAAAAGTCAGATGAAACAAAAAAAAAAAAATAATAATAATAATAATAAATAATAATAATAATAACAACAACAAACAAAATCAAAGAAAAGACACTTCATACAGTGAGAAAAAAAAAAACTCAGGTTTTTAATCAGGTTTTTATAGAATGATATAATACATTAATCACATTAAAGACTGAATACCCCCCCCCCCCAGTGTGCAAGATTGTGCAAGCTTATTAATGCAAGTTCCTAAAGGTTTGTGATTTTCTTCAAACAGTTCCAGAGAGAAGAGGCAACACAGCGCTATAAAAGAGGGGAAGCGCAGGTAAAATACACAGAACACAGAAGAACTCATTTGAGGAGGAGGAGAGATTCATTCCCCAGTAATAGAGGTGAGACTCTGGTGTTTGCTGCTGGAAGTGAGTAGTTGCTTTCCAGAACTGTTCTGTTGTTCCAGGGGATAGCTAGGCTGCTCCTTTATCAGCTGAAAGCAATACCTGCTTCCTGCAGACACAATGAATGTATCCTAATTCAGATGCATTTCTTGTTCAGCTGGATAGGCTTGTGTTATTTTTGGCAAAACCAGCTCTGTTGTAAAAGTCAAAAGCCTTGCCAAAACCGGACTGTAATACAGGATTTCAAGTCATGTTTTGTTAATCCCTTCTTTTTTAATGTACAAACACTTACTAAAAAAAAAAATTCTTTACAACGTATTGTATAGCTGTTCATATTCAGTACAGTACAAAGCAGCAAGCCCAACCCGACTGAAACTAAACTATTACTAATTTTTTAATATAATTTAAATCTCTTCAGCTTAGAAAAAGGGAATTGATTGAAGTCTATACAATCACATAAGGTATAGCTAACCCAATACTTCAAATTTAGCAAAGAGAACGTTAAAAAACCACTAGACTCCTAGTAGGGGTGAACAGTGTGCTAACAAGAGAAGAGCCTTTCTCCTCTAGTGTATAAGCCATATGAATCCTACATCAGTTTAAAAGCTGTCTACACGCTATGCACAGCTAAAGCAATGGCGTGTAAATTACAAAAATGACCACTCATTTATCTTTCTCATTTTGCAAAGGAAAACCTTGAGCAGCTCCACAGTTCACATGAAGACCATCCCACGCGTGCACCTTCTACACGCCCATGTGTCTTCATACACAGGCTCGCTATTAATACAAACTGGGCCAAGGCACATGCTATCAAGAACAGCACACTCTCTCTCTTTAAACAGGTTTCAATACAAGCATCAAGAGAACTGGGGAGGGGAGTCATCAATAAATACAGTGGATTTATAATCGTCAAATTAGGGGCTGCAGAAGAATCGCACAGCGTTTTACAGTATAAAACTCTTTGGCAGTCAGATTTATTAATAAACTGCCAACACGATACTTTATAGCTGCTGATTTCATCATTTCTAGCTGCTAGTCTCCATTTAAGCTTTATCTGAAGTTGCTGGTAAGCAGTCCTGATTTTGCAAACTCCAGGTAATTGAATTGCAAAATGTAGATGATTTCAGACACTGTAACTCTTGACAAGGGTGTTCTGATCAATGGGAAGTGTCAGGAAGTTTGCCAAAACGCAGTTTTGTTATGCAAATTTAGTGCAGAACGTTTCCATTGCTTGGTCAGTTCTGGGTGATTATTTTGGCTACATGATCATTAATGCCAGGGACATTTTTAGTATAAGGTGATTATAAACGATGACCTACCGCTGCATAAAACACAAGTGTGTACTTCAGTCTTTCCTTACCGTTTCAATACACTGCTACCTGTCACGGTTATGACTGAACAACTTGTGATTTTTCATGTAAAAGTTGAAAGCGTACATGGCTACAGATTCACGGTTTAATGGGAATATGTGCAGAGTATAGGTGTATAATCATTTTGTACACATAATGCTTGTCTTACAGTACTGTGATTACATCGCTACATCGCAGACTTACGGTACTTAAGAACAGTAGGGGGGTGGGGTGTGGGTAGCACTTCTCCTTGGCTAAGGAATCTGGGACAGAATTACAGATTATGCATACAGGTTCAATTCCAGTGTTCCAGGTTAAGCGTGAACAATTTGAGTTTCTAGCTTGCCAAGGAGAGGTGTTCTCTGTTTGAAACACCAGACCAACATCATTATTTATTTATTTATTTATTAATAAGTAGCACCACGAGAGAATGCTTCAGAGGAGTAACATTGCAGGAGACAAAAAATAAAAGGGAAAGTTATCAAAAAAATCTAAAGGAACGCCCCCCTCCTGAATAAAAATAAATGCTAAGTGTCTACTTCAAGAATGTTTTTAGACTATACTAAGTGTCTAGTTCCCAGTAGGTATGCACACTGGCACCGCTACATACACACTGATGGATAACATTGCTCTTCCCACTAGATTCCAGTATAGTGGACCTCCAGGCTTGCTTGTTCACGGACTCTGACTCGACTGAAGGCTGCTGTTTTGTAATGCATTACATCTGCATGAGACGCTATACTTCTGCCACCAATGCTGAATCAAACAATCTCTTCATAAATTTTGACAAATGCCCTTTACAGATGTATAAAAAAGTGTCACTTTATCCCCATTTTATAAATATAATTATACCTCAGAACCTAAAATCGGCGATTGCTTTGTACAATTTTTTATGAAGTGTTTAATTCGACTAACGTACAGTCGTGCGAGTTACCGTTACAGAAAGAACTACTGTGTCTATATCACCATTAAAATGAGGGGAAAAAAAAAACACACACATGCACGCTACAAAAAATCTGAACAAAAAATCACGAATACATAGGGTGGGGTGGGGGGGAAAGTTCTTAATAAACATTTTTTTGTGCTGAACTGTCTGAAATTCAAAATTGCATTTTCCGTAGCTTGTAAACCACGCTAAACCTGTTACGTGCAAATCAAAACGTTATACGTTAAATCAACCGTAGACAAAGCTCCTTTATTAAACTTGGGATGAGATTTGGAGAGGAATTTCCAGCACAACCAGCACAGTAACACAAAAATCAAGGTCTAGTAGGGATACCCAAAAGGCACCAGTACAGAGCTACCGAATTTACCCAAACCCAGCGAAACAGTATTTTAAAACTACTGGGACATTCCAGACCTCCTTGTATTCTACCCATAAACCCTCCAGATTTGTCTTTTGAAAAGCTTTATTTATGTAATTTGATGCAATACATTTAGACTTATCTTCTGCGGTGAACAACATTTGAGTAAGGTTATCATAACCAGTATAGTTAAAGGGGAAATTTAAAACAAGTACATCCCCCAAAAAATGACAAAGTTGCCTGTCCTCAAACAAGGACAATGGCATTTAATGGGCAACACCCCCATCACAAAACAAATGGTAATTATACAAGATGAGTTCTTACAACAGCGAAGAATATTCTCATCTCGGGCACGCTAGGGGAAGGATCTTATATCCCACTTGTAAATGGACAACCAAAAAACCTGCTCTACTTACTGCTTTGAGGGCTTTGTGATCGACACAACAAAGATCACCCCCTACTTCTACCTGGTTAATACAAACACAATACAAACACACACCCCCCCCCCATTTCCACCTGGTTAATACAAACACCACCCCCTACTTCTACTTGGTTAATGGGGAGAACAGAGGAAAAAAAAGTACTGCTTTGTTAACATTTATTCTCCCTGTACTTCACCTTGACATAGGTGATCATGTAGCATAGAAACTGTAAGCCGACTATTAAAATATGCCAAACCAGGAGTCCTCCAAGCTGGGATTGTCCGGTGCGGGTGGCAGGAACGAGCAGCTTTGAAGAATGCATTCTAGTGCAACGGGGGGCTAATTTGGGCTTGTGAGGTTCTGACAATCCGGGATCTAGGAGGGAGAAGTGCCATTTATTCTACCCCTGTTTTTTATTTTTATTTTGAGAAATGTAAATTTACTGAACTGTGGTCCCTTTTTTTAATTTATGCAGTGCTAACTGTCAACACTACAGGACAAAAAACAACAAAGAAAATGGGGGGGGGGGGTCAAGTTAGTCATTTCATGATTTATTATTACAATTTCTTGACTTATTTTCGTTTATCTTTTTTTAAATGTTGTATTATTATTATTATTATTATTATTATTATTATTATTATTATTATTATTACCACTGTTAATTATTTTAAAATGCCTCTACTCTATGTACAAAATATACAAGTGAGAAATGACGTGGTGTTCTGTTGTTGTTTTTTCAGCAGTTGGTGAGAGCGTTGCCTGCTTCCTCCAGAGCAGGCTGCTACTGCAGCTGGCGTTCTGCATCACTTGCGATCGTCTATGGTTTTAATGAATTCCACTGCTGCTGTGAACTGCATCCACCAATAGGACTCCTCTCCACCCAACCGGCTGGCATAGAAATTATTGATGTACTGAATGGTGGACAGCAGGCAGGGGGGGTTGGCCTGGAGGGCAGGGGAGGGAGATAGAGAAGAAACTGCTACTACACGGTGCAGAGAAAAGCCAATGATGGGCACAGATTTGTATTGCTACTTAAAACATGTATTATTAAATTTATACAAAGGGGGATTCAGACCAAAGGATCTGTACCAGAATATAAATATACACGTTTATGAAAGGCAATCAGGATTTGGAATAATGTATTTATCATTTTATTTATTTTTTTGAAAAAGGATAAACTTGAGCCAAATCTTCCTCAGGCAGGATAATCCTAATTAGGTAAATGGCCTTACTAGGGTAGTTTAGCCTCCCACAGCGAGCCACGGGCATGTCATTATGTAGACCCTCTGTTGGCTTATTGGCAATGTCTGTTCCTTCGCATTACAACTGCATCAGATTTTCAAGAGGGTACAAGCCAGTGCCATGAACAAAAAACATAAAAGCGTCCCAGCCCGGAGAATACAGGGTCATGCTGGCTACTATGCGAGGAGCGTTGTGAAGATGGCTGGTGTTTAATAGTAAATTAGCCACGATGAAAAGCTATTTCGATCGGGGCAAAAAATAAATAAATCTGCACCGGCAGGATAAAATTGGCCACTATTTTCATAATTTAAAATGTTTCCCTTCAAATGAACTTCCATAGCAGTGTCTAGCTATTGGGGCTGACTCCCCTCCTCTGCATCTTACCTTAATCAGAACAAACACCAGGACAGGGACAAAGTCGTCAGCCCCAGGGACAGAGTCCTCGTTAGCCAGGCTCAGCAGATTCATGATGGTGGAGCACATCCTCAGGATGCACTGGACCTTGTCCCGCGGGGTCTTGTAAGCGCTGATCGTCCGGATTTCTGCCTGTGCAGACGGCCAGGGAGCCTCTTTCAGGTAGACCTGGAACCGGGACACAAACACACCTGTGTACAATAATGCCTTCCCATACATCCCATAATCAAATCCTGGGAATATGTTACACAGGCAACATTCCGGCACATTTAATTTTAACGCACTATGTACCCAAAAAAAAAAAAATCTATGGAAACCATTAAATAAATGAAATGAATAAAACGTGGATGTTACCTCCGGTATCTGGAGTGCCTTGTGATTGGCCGTCACCACTTTTGAAAGGCGTTGCATATGTTCTTGCAAGAGTCTGAAATAATAATAAAAACATTTAAATGAAAAAAATCAGCTGTGTTGGTCCTACACCGTTCGAACACCAGGTGACGCCAAACTCCATGTGATATTCCTTTTAAAAAAAAAAACACGAAACGTTAACGTTGGGTTGCTTACTGGTCTCTTAAGATATCTCCGTCCTGGTTGGGGTAGAAGGCGAACTTGAAGATGCGGTTCATGACGCTTCGCTCGATCGCCATCTGAGCGTCCTGCAGCTGATCTTCACTGGCGTTCTGCCAGATCGTGTCGTTTGCCATGGCCCCGTATAAATAGCGCAGGAAGTCCTCAACCCAGTCTGTTTTTTCATCCGAGGCAGTAAAACCCTGAAAAGCTGCGTGCGAAGAGCAAAACGGGAAAAAGGTTGCTTCCATAAATATCTCCAGCCACAGCTGTAAAACAGAACCGCAGCCAGAGGGCAACACACAGCACCCTACATAACTTGTACTAATGCCCTAGCCAAGGTTACTTCTGTAAAACTACAAAGTGTGACATGCAGAATATGAGAATAATGAGAATTTCTCACTGTTAAATTATTTAACGTTACTCCCAATGTTTTTAAACTTAGACTTTACATTTGTAGCTGTGTCTTCTTAGTGGCTGGCAACGTCAGTCTAACAATTTTCCAAACTTTTTGAGCTCCTAAGGCGAAGTCAGAAACTATTCTTGCATGACCAGACAGTTCTCTTCCAAACTCATTTTTATGCCACGATCATAAAATCTGCCTTTAAAACAAATATGAAATCTGATATTAAATTACGACGGCTTGCTGATGCCATCTACAGAGCAGATTACAAACAGAACATTAACTCACACAAGGCAACAGGGTGCTAGAGTGGCAACACAGTCTGAGGTCTGAATGAGAAGTACATGTACTGAGATTTCAGCATCAACACCAACCACACTACATGGATTACATGGACGAGGGAGTAACACCTTTTATTACATTTTTTTCTAAGTTCTGTAAGGATAATTTTAAATGCACTATGACCCGTGAACCCATGGGTTAATTCTTCTATACTTGCATGCTGCTTGCTGAATGCTACCTGCGTTTTGTAAAATGTAACAGATCGCTCGATACAAAAAGGAAAAAGTTGCGGCACCTTTAATGAACTCCTGCATTCTGGGTTCCATGCACTCCAGAAGCAGCCGCACACAGACGGTGGTGAAGTATCTGTTGGCCACCTCTTTGTCTCTCAGCACCCTCTGCAGCAGCCGCTCCAGGTGAGCCTGCGAGGTCTGCAGGCCCTGGCGACACCGGATCAGGTAGGCGATGTAGGGAGCGCGTTTCCTGGAGCGTACGAAAAGCCACGGATTACCATCAGCTTAGTAAGCCTGCGTTTTACAAGCCTTTTATCAGGACAACCATACCCCTCTAGTCCAGAGTGGCTTCCGAGCCGTTTGGAACACCTCACTGGAGAGATGCAGACAATGAGAGTTTGGAAAGTGTGCACACCTGTAATCCTCAGCTATGGCAGCCAGGAGTTTTCGACAGGTCCGGCTGTCGAACCGAGCCACGCATCGCATCGTCTCCTGAATTTGGGACATCAGGTTCTTGTCCTGAAGGTTGATGGCTTCAGCCAGCTGGACTTTCAGGAAGCAGACGATCTCATTGTCTAAGACACAACCAGAACAGGCCAGGGTGTCACAAGGGGTTCCAAATACCGTTTTTTGATTTCTGCATAAGATTATTTTTCTTAAATGCCATGATGAAAATTATTATGATGATTCTTTTTTTTTAACAAGATCATTTCTAAAAGGGGAAAACGGATGGACAAATGTGTGATAATAACTGCCTGTCCTGTTAGATTTGAGGAGTTCCATTCTTTTACCTTCAGGGTCCATATGGTCTGGCAAACCATTTCTAGTTGTAGCGGGAGTCAGAATCGGGAAGACAACAGAATCTGCCGAGCACAGCGCCATCCTCAGCTTCTTCTTGGCATCACTGCTAGTGGAAGAGGAAAATTAATTGTGTGGGTGAGCAAGCAGCCTTGTCACTTTCAAAATGGAATAACTAGATATCATTTATTGTAACATGCTTAAAAAAAATAATGAAAAGGGACTGCACGATCTTATTTAATGCTTAAAAAGTTTTTTTTTTTAAGTATATGGAAAACTACAAAGTGGTATGTAACATTATTCAGCAGGTTTCATTCGACTATGAAGCAAAATTAGTTAATTATACAACTCTTGGCCATAGTTGTATAATATGTTTGATAGATAGATTGTCGCAAGTGGATTTTGACTGACTTTGAAAGCAATGTGGAGTTTGGCGCTGAGATATACAGGGGCAGTCATTGAAAAGTGACCTGAATGAGAAATTGGAATCCTGCGGCTGGGCTGTCTGGCTGGCAGAGTCGGGTAAATCATCAGTGGAGATATTCTGAAGAGCTTCGTCCCGTGGAGAGCCGTGGACGCTTTCTCCTTCTCCGAGTCCCTCTGAACAGATAACAAAAAAGAAACAAGAAAACTATCGGCGACCACTTCCTTTCCAGGCAGCTTCGAGAGTTTCACAAACTCACACTTAAGATTCAGGACACTCAGCTTACAGTACAGTGAATCACTCAACCAAACACACCCACTTGGAACCAGAAACCGGGCTCAATGCGATTGGAAAAGTCAAAGATTGGACTTCTGCCAGTTAAACAACGCTGGCTTGATGGTTTTGTTATTATTGCTCCTCATGTTAAAAACATACAGACCTTTTCGAAATGTCAAAATGTGACATTTCGAAATCTAACATAAAATACTGTACTACTATTATGGCTTCCATATGTAATATAATTCTGTAGTTTCTTTGATTACACGATGTTAGAGAAAAATCGAAATTATGTTCATACAGTTCCTTTAATTAATTACGTCTCAACCCTAACATGCTAGCTGATGCAAAGCTTTTGGCCACAGCTGCACATAGTCACCCCCAGTGAAAGACCCAGACAACGAGTCTTCATTAAAACCTCACCTGGCCCCTCATAAGGCGTGGAGGAGGCTCCCTCGCTGGGGCTCCCTCGCTTGATGGCGTTCCTGTATTTATCCAGGATGTCCTCCGCTGCCTGAGCCTGGGCACTCAACCGGGGCGCGGGCTCGTCTGCAACCAAAACCAAGAGCACGACATCAAATCGGTGTGAACGGGCGCCCAGATTCGTTGTTTGCATCTCGGGATGGGGGCTGGGGGATAAATAAAATAAAAAAAAAAAAAAAAACACCTAAAATCACACCCACCTACGGGCGGAAACCTTTCCGATCCCTGTTCATCCCTGTCCTTTTCCAGCTTGTCCTTCTTCCTGAAACCGATGGGGGCTGCAGAGAGAGAGAAAAAGGAGGGGGGGGAGAGAGAGAGAGAGAGAGAGAGAGAGACAGCAATGGGTATACCAGTGTGATCAACAGAAACACAGACAGACAGACAGACAGACAGACAGGCAGGAGAGCATGCGCTCGCTCCCAGTCATGGAAACACAGAAAGGAGTTGCTTTAGCACAGGGCTGCACAACTGCGGTGCTTGAGGCCTGGAGGTCACCTGCTGCTCTTTGTTCCACCAGTCCCCTCAATCACCTTACTGAACCAATTTCACCTCTTTCTAGGTCTTCATCAGCTAATGATTCATTAAAATCAGACCGCATATGTGTATCCCTGACCTGGTGCTTTTTGTGGCATAGGGACTCTAAGAACACTTTTTTTTTTTTTTGTTCATTCCGAGTGAGATATTATGGCATTTCATCAGTTAGCTCAATGGAGGAACAGTTTGGGATCTTCAACAATCAAATCAACTATTTTCTTCAGTGAAGTTGTTGTTTAAAAACCAGTTCCCATATTTGCTAGTAGGTTTGAAAATAGACCGTCCCCGAATGCCTGTGCATTTAGTTTTTTTTTTCTCTCCATTGGACAAACTATACCCTTCGGAATAATGCTGAAGTGCCATCTCAAATAAAATAAAAAATAACAAATCAATCAAATGCAACCTAGAAACATGCAATACACTGATGAGTTATCCATCAGTACAAAAATATATAAAACAAATAAAAGCTGAGCGAAAACGACTATAATAATCACCAGCTTTTCCCAAGCAGGCGCTGCTGGTTTTCATGCAGTGAATCTATTTTGGTCTGACTGCCGAAGCGAAGCGGTGCTGATGAGCAGCTCAAAACACACCAGACCTGAAGATGGAACACTTTTACAAGCATTACAGCATCATTTACGTCCTCGATTTTCTATCCTAATCTCCATGTGGGTCTTTCTACTGTATGTGGTGGAAAAATTGAAAACGTTTTCGAAACAGATCTTTCATTCCGATCTCCTTAGAGCACGTTATTTATTTTTTTTATTAGCTTTTAAAAACCGTTGTGCTTTCTCGAATAGGCCACTCTACAAATCAGGCTTTGGTTCACATCACAGCTCGGTATCACGACAACAGACACGTAAATCAATCAAATTAAAAGGTGCACTTCTACAAAGCCTTGCTATCTGTAAAGCCACAAAAAAAAAAAATAATAATTTCACAGAAATGACTACTCAGCATGACAACTACAGTATATAACAACATCCAGCTCGGGGAGTTTACCTGTGTCATGTGCTTCAGCAGTCCAATACAGCACTGTATAGAGAACACAACAGACAGGGTGTCCTTTCAGAATTAACTCAGGGGCAAGCCCTACACACACACACACACACCACTGTCTCCTCTCGTCTCAGAAACTGTGTGCCAGCTGTGCCATGTGTCAGCTTGGGCTTGCACTGCACTGTAAGCATGTGCGCTCCTTGCACAGCACTACAAACAAACCTAAAGAAACACGTGCAACGGATAGAGAAAGTGCGCATCTAAAAACATGCAACAAAATAACAAGTTGACACTACAGTATCATTTCTTATTATTGTCAATAGGTATGCCTAGACCAACGGGTTTATTATAAAAAATAAAAACCAAAACTGGCGCGCACACACACACACACACACACACACACGCAGACAAAGCATTTCAATGTCATTTATTCTTACCTTTAGGGATTGCAGAGACAAAGCGCTTTTTCCACCAGGGTTTGTTCCTGTCTGACTTCTCATCATCGCTGTCTTTCCTCTCCTCGGTCTGCGCATATTAAATTACCTTGTGTTATTGTATTCAGTGCGTCCGTCTATTAAAAACTTTGCGCTTTGTGACTTTATAAAATCCCGACTGCTCCTGGACGGGACAGGGGCTGTGCAGACTCACTTATTAACACATTACACAGTTATGGAGTGTATAGGGGAGACGCAAATTAAAAAGGCGACCTGTCCAGCATTCTATTGAAAATTATACACAAGTGATTTGGGGATGCACAGATCTCCAATTCCACACCCGGTAATGAAGTAGTGTCAGCAAACACTCATCTCTGTTGGAAGCATCATCATCATCATTACTATTATTATTAAATCAGCCATAAAAAAAGAAAAACATGCATAAACACAATGTGTGACAAACTAAGTTAGGCATTTTCTTTCCTGCAAACCCACCCTGTACAGACAGAAGAGAGACGCAACACACAAATGAGTTTCAATCTTAAAAATAGGCAACGTACACACTGCATTTTGGGTACTGTATAATGAAACAGGAATGAGCAGAGACTCAAATTTCTTGCAGAGCTGATGAAAACCACACAAAAAAAGCGGTCTCCAGCACTACCCTGGATCTCAGAGCTAGTCCACTTGTAACACACTACTCCAGGTGCAACGGCCTGGCCTGCAGCGGAATTAAGCCCCCGGTAACGCCCTTACCTCTCCTTTCAGAGAATCCTTACTGGGAGAGGATGAGGGCCCCACAGGGAAACTGCCAGGGGCTCCTACCGTCACATCTCTCTCCTCGGTGCCGAGCCTCCTGTTCCAGCTGGGGTCACTGGTGGGCCTCCTCGAGGCCGTCACGATGTCCGAGCTCCTGCTCCTCACCAGCCTATCTGGATACGAGTGCCGCTGCTCTGCCTGGCACAGCCCATGCGGCATGAACACGGGCAGCCTGGGCTCCTGGCCCATGGCACACGCCTCTGGGATCGGGGGGTCCGGGGGAGGGTGTGGTGGTCGTGCGTAGTGCCCCTTCGGTCTGACCACCGTCGGAGCTGTGGAGCCAGCAGATAGATATAAAGTGCACACAAGATGTATCACCATTTCTCTAAATTTAAAAATGAACTTCATGCATGAACTTCAGGTGAATGGAGGCTAGCTAGCGCTGCGGTGTGGAAGATCCCAGTATGAGAATGTATGGGAACTCTCTTAAAACGAGTGCTTGTATTCTCTTTGAATGGTGATAGAACTATAGTGGGTGCGAACAGTCTTTTGTTGTTCTACTCTGGAACACTGCGTTGCAACGTGAAGCATGGCATGCATTCCATTTTCATGATCTTCGGCTGACAGAAGCGGTACTTCTTAAATACAGGATAACACGTGCACCAGTCTACCGTGTTCAGAACAGTCTGTTTTATTTACCTTCTCCAGAGGCGAGGGGGTCAAACATGGCAAGCAAGGATTCGGCTTGGGAAGGCGGAGATGTCAAATGCTGGGCTCCTAAGACAGAACAAGGAACAGCCACGATCAAATAAAGAACGGGACTTTGGTGCGACGTTGGCATTTACAAGCACAACAGAGGCTCTCCTAGTTCTGCCTTGCAGTCCCGGGGTTACTTCAGTACGAGTGATTAGGTGCCTCACCATGCCCAGACTCTTCTGCGTCGGGACTAGTCACGGAGTCCTTCCCTCCAAAATCAGAACTGCACTCCGATCGAAGGTCCTCAATCTTACTGGGGATGTCCTCGGAGGCTGCACTTATACCTGCCCAAATGCATTAACAGATTCCAATTTTATATGCGCTATTAAAGTCTTTCAACACGTAAAAAGGGTCTGGTTTGATCAACGCATTCCCCTGCTGGGATGGTTGCATTTATTTTTCAGCACCAAAGAATCCACCCGTTTTAAATTAGCCCCTTATTTTTTTGTGATAATCCCAGTATAGTCACGGATAAGTGGTTAATGCAAATCGGTGATTCCACAGTGCTTCAAAATGCTCTAGAAAAAAACACCTGTGTCCAGCAGGGTGAGTGAGTGAGTGTGTGTGTGTGTGCGTTTCTGCGTCTGTGAATGACGGCTGCTAGCCTTGCTTCCAGTACCTGAGACCACGCTGAGGCCGGGTGTGCTGGGTCGAGAGCTGACCTCGCGCACGTCTGTGTCATCGGAGGTGCTGCCCAGCCCAGAGCAGCTCTCCAGCTCCTGCAGCCTCTCCTCCTGCTTCAGGTCTTGAGCCTCTGTGCACAAGAACAAGCGCGGAGAGTGAACACAGAGACTGTATCAAAAAGACACCGTGTGAAGGAGACCAATGCATACAGGACTTCTGCAGTAATCCAGCAATTAACACACACAAGATGCTTTTGTTTTCCATGCAGAACAGGTTTTCAATGCAAAGTGAGATGGTGACATACTGATATTGGCAACTAATTAAATGTAAAGCAATTAATCCATTCCCACCAAAATTAAAATTAAAATTAAAAAAAGCTTTATTCTGCAGTAAATAAGAAACAATCAAATCACAATTTCTTCAGGTTGTGTCCATTAACACCCTCCACCCAGCAAATAAAACTCGGCACTCCTCTTGCCCATAAAACAGCGATTTAGTTAATGGGTTGTTGCAATGTGAACAACGCCGTACATAATTAAACTGCAGCTCAATTTAAACTTGAAAATGGGAATTCATTTTCAATTAACCCTCCTTAAAAGCGTCGTCTTATTTGTCGGAGAGATATGGCGCCCCATTACCAGACCCTGGCAAACAGAAACCTGTTAAAAGCCCATCAGGCTGATGGTACACCTGTGCTGTGCAGGTGCAGGGAACACGGAGCAGGCAACGTCATGGAAACCAGGTGTGAGGGGTTTAGGAGCGGATAAACTTAGTCCAAAACCACACTGCCCTGCCCTGATTCTACGAATGACAAACCGATTTCAATTTTAAAACTAGTGCCTTTAAAATAAAGTGGGGGACAGACGGATGGGACTGTAGCACTACAGCCACGGTGATCCATTACCTCTGCTTAAAGTCAAACAAATCAAGCAATAGTTTGCATAGATCACATCATTAGTAAGCAGAACATTCATTTGCATGCTCATTTGTAATAATGTGTTCTTAAATTGCTCTTTTGTGTCTCGTTTTCGCTCCGCTTAGCCAGGGAACCAGGAACGTTATTTAAAAAAAAAAGTCAATCTCTGCCCTTCACATCAAAACTGCCCTTGGGAACTGAATATGTAATGATAAAGCACATACTGTACACAGAGAGAAAACTCGCCTTTGGCTGGAAGTGCTGCTTTAGCCCTATTAAAACAGAGGACTGACAACACATTCCAAACGTCTTTCGTACCTAAATTTCCTTTCATGAACCCAATCAAAAAGTGACTATTTTATAACACTACACCTTTGACAAAGTTCAATGTTTTTGGACCCAACAATGTCAAAACCAGGCAGCTTTAGGCTTTGCCGCGCCTAACTGCGGTGCTGGTTAGCGTTGTGCCTGTGCCTCTGTACGTACCGGAGTCGCTGGGCAGGACCTCCACGCTCCAGGCCTCGCTGGTTGTCTCGGAGATAGTGGATCCGGTGAAGGGGTCTAGCAGCACTGAGCCGGAGCCTGGCAGACACAGCAGGCTGCCCAGCATGCTCTCTGCAGCGGCACCTGCACACACCACAGGAAGACAAGCCATTACCAACACTGGTCATTATTGGACCACATGTCATAGCAACGAAGGGGGAGAAAGAAAGAACAAGGGGAGAGAGAGCGCAAAAATGAGAGAGTGAGAGCGAGAAACTGCATTCCCAACAATAATGCATGAAAATACACCTGTATGCAAACATACAATACTCAAACTGTATTCCTACCAGCCATCTTCAGGCTTGGACAGGCATGACACAAAACAACAGTTTGAAATATGATTACAGTGCCACCTTGTTAGAAGCAGAGATCCTAGTTTTCCACAATAAAAACAAACAAAAAAAAACTGCATTATTCCACAATTAAAATAAGACTGAAATTGAGTTCCCCCCTCACCCCCCAATGTCACATTACAAGATACACAATTAACACAGAAAGTAGTCGTTTATCTGCGAGTTAGTCTTTGTCATCTGGATGGCTATTGCCAAACAAATTGACCAAACTTTAGGGGTGATCTGTATTGTTTTCGACATCTTCAAACAGCTTGTTCAGTAACGACATGGATACATTACTGAAGTAAACTGCACACCACTTACTAACACGAATGTGACAGGGCGCCTCGTTCAGCCTTCACCTCTGTAGACCGGAAGCAGTTTTACTGAACAAGTATGTTTGTTGTTGAGGATTCTATATTAAAAGTGAATTGCTTTGGTTATCAAAACAAACAAACAAACAAACAAACAAACAAAAAATCCCTGCATGTCTTTTGCCCGGCCCAAGCGTAAAACTAAAAATTCTAAGGACAGCAGGGAAAACATGTGTTTTTAAGCAGCAAACGGATTCCTAGGATCCCTGGTTACAAGGAAGCCGTGCACACAAGGTAAGAAAACGTACACAATCTTAATCGATTGGCAAGACTAATGCAAATAACACTGCCTCTACATTTTTACTATATAAAATCAACATTTCACAATGCACTCTGTGTTTTAACCTACAGCCCTATTTCCAATGCCTTGTAATTCCGTGTTTTTGGACACAAAGGAAACTAATGAAAACATTTTTTTTAAAAGGCGTAGTTTATTTCTGTAAAGATTCAAGACTGCTGTCACTCTTCACTTTCTTCAAAGTGCAGACAAGCAGCATTGTCTTTCAGGTGTATGATTAAATGAAAGGCACAACGAGAAGTGAAACAATTAGAATTTCTGCCTCATTATCATGGTAATCTTATCAGTGGGATAATGAGGTATTAATGGAGATTTAATGTGCATCTCATAACCGAATCCCTCGGAGAAAACACATAAGGAAAATCGCTGTAAATTCACTTAATGATGTAAAAGTCCCCAAACGCCATATTCCAAAGAATGAAAAATGTCGGATGCAAATGAGAGAGAAGCAAGGTCAATTGCACTGCAGGGACCGAAGTGAATGTCAGGGTTTCATATAACGAGGGGGGGGGAGAAAAGGAGGCACCAAAACAAGATTAACATTTTAGATTGTTTATTATTGTTACTTTGTCGAGAATATTGCATTTCTGGACATAAATGAGCAATAAAACGAAGAGCCAGCTTATCATCACCAGCGGTTTTAATCTTAACAAGAATCGAAAGCGTACGTATCAAGTTCTTCATCGTGAAATTAGATGCGTCGGGCTGCTAAACAGTTTTTATCAGCCTATCTGACCCGTTAATCAATAATCTTAGACATCTCCAGCGCTGTTTTCTGATTGAAGGGTTGGCTTCGAGTTGGGAGCGTAATCTGAAAGCATTATTTTGTTTGTTAGTTTCTTTTTTCTGACTTCACTTACCCAGCTGACAAAATGATAGTGATGCCTCTGTGTTTACTGATAATGGGGTTTATTTTAATGGTCATAGTGATGCCTCTGTGTTTATTGATAATGGGGTTTATTTTTAAACAGACTGAGATGCAATGATAAAAGACTACCACCAGATGGCAATCTAGTATCTAAACTTTGCACACAAACCACAGTTCAAAGGCAGCTGTAGCAGGGAAAAAAAACACACGATAAACGCAGGTTTATATTCTAGCAATATAACAGTTTTTTTTTGTTTTTTTTTAATAAGATGACTGTTGACAGCATGTATAAACAGCTAGATGTTTTAACACTACGGTGCAGAAATTGCCAGCACATGTTCCTTGCAGGTAAAAGAGGCTCATGGTTTAACGGCATTAAAAGGTGCAATGCTCGTTTCCTCACCGGCGATTTCCTGGAGCCTGTCCTCGTCAACGTTGGGATCGAAGTCGCTGCCCAGGACGTCGGTGCTCCAGGTTTCGCTGACGGTTTCCGAAATGTCCCGGTCATCCGTCAGTCCCATCATATCCCGGATTTCAAACTTCCTCAGCTTATCATCAAGGTTATCCTGCGTCGTGGCTTAACACAAATGTTGGAAACATCAGTACGGCTCAATGTGAAAAGTGATAGGTACTAGTCACTGGTATGATATTTAGTGCTATGGACATATTTTATTGATATTTGCATCATTCATCTCAACTGCAACTCACTGAAAGAATTGAACTTCTAGTTTAGCCTCAGAATAATCTCCACGTGTTTTTACCATCACTGTCAAACGGTTTAATTTTCTCCTCCTGGGACGAACAAACCGAGATTCAAACGATCTTTAAATATTACAGATAAGTCTATGTTACTCTACTAAAGTACAGGACTAAAATAAAAACCAGGTAAGACCATTGAATTATAAACAAGGCAGGAGAGATGCACGCAGCAGCAATGATTTCATGAGTTGTGCATGCTGTGGTTTGAATGAACAGAAGCACGCTCGTCTGTGAATGCATGTCACGGCAGCTTCTGCTCACCTTGCTCATGTTCCAGTAGCTGCAAGGCCTCCACCCCATTGCTCCCCGAAGGCCCAGCCCCCAGCTCAGACACCGACTCTCCTTCCAGATCCAAGGAGGACACAGAGTTGGAGCGATTGGAGGGACCTGCAGAAGAGTTCACTCCCTGATTACTGACCAGCGGGCTGACCACAGATGGGACCACTCGCTAACCCAATGCAATTTCTTTACCCACCAGATTCGTTGTGCTGGTATCGACACAGGCAACAAAGTGGTTTTTATTTTTATATATTAAAAAAAAAAAAACACACCACACCTTACCAGTTTTATTATTTTACCAACATACCATCATAGATGTTTATAGCTTTTACTCCAGCACTATTTGTATAAGGCAAGAACTTTTTTTCTCGTTTCAGATTAACACACAAACAACTGTAGCTGTCATTTCATAAAGGGCTCCTCCATGTGCACCTGAGCAGTTTCTCAGTGGAAAATGTCGCCATCTGCAGGCTGTCTTCGAAATACCCACCTTCCGAAATTCCTTCCAGGTTGTCACTGCACAGTGAGAAGCGCAGGGTTTTGTCAGGTTTGCCATGCAGCTTGGCGTCGTCTACTGGGACCTCCCCCTGACCTCCATCAGCCATTTGCATGTTCAGCACCTAGGCACGGGAAAGGCAGTGCAGTGAAGCCTGGAATCAGGAACTCCTTTATAGGAGAGAACATGCTTGCTGCACTCCATTTACACTGGCGTCTGATATATTACACATACACACACACACTTACCATGTTAAGCCCAGTCTATCATTATGAATAACACTTTCACGTGGTTTACCAGCTTCTGATTCTAATTAAGACCGAGTAGGATTACCAGTATATCTGAAACCACTCCAAAAATATTAATAAAAAGGAAAACTGTGCTGCAAGCCGCGTGTGAAGTTTTAAAAACTCAAAGCGCTATGGAATACGTTCTGCACTTTGCACCCTAGAGAGGTCCTCTCTAGCCCTTACTGCACGTTACCTAATCTTCAGACACCAGCGCAGCACTTTAATGACACTACATGCACAGAGGCTCCCAGTAAAGAAACCTGGAACGCCTCTCTCTCTCTGAGATCGTCTGCTCCCCGGTTACCTCGTTTTCAGACATCATCCCGGGGGTGATCTGTGGGGCGTTACCGAGCGAGATCACCAGCACCTCCTCGGGAAGGACCTCCTGCACAGACTCCTGGGAGCCTGCCTCCGGGTCGCTCGACTGGTCCAGGGCGTTGTTGGAGCGGCTACGACCGCGTGAGGCTGCTGGGGAGTCACAGCAAAGTAAGGTCAACACCGCTCACACCACAGGGGGCCAGTGCAGCCCAGCAGGGGGGCACCACCCACACCACATAAACAACACAGTCTTGTAACTATGGTTACCCACTATAGCGCTATAAAGGGTGAGCACTGTATGTGTGTGTGATTGTATAATTTTTTGTAGTCCGATTCTGCTACCAAGACCGTTTGATTTATATGTATTTCTACGATATTTTTAGTTTCTAGCACCTTGGGTGCTACCGCAGCCAACCTACTAATCATTGATAACTTATCTGGCAAAGAACATTTGTAAACTATTGCCTATCAAGAGCAAATCCTCCAATCAATGAGCGGGATGCAGAGAGCTGGGATTCCACAGAGCGGTTTCATGAGATACCTGTTGGCATTCTGTTTTTCTTGTTGGCAGGAGTGGTGGCGGGAGAGAGCTGGGGTGTGCTGGCAGGTGTCAGTTCAAGACTGTTGCTTTTGCCTGCCCTGGACTGCGGTACGCTGGCCAGCAAGGTCTCCAGAGTCATCCTGTCTTCATCGCGCAGCTGGTCTCCTGACATGACGTTCCTCACAAAGTCCACCTGGGCGTGGGGAAGCAAGTTAAATGGGAAACGATCAACAGCATAGCTCAGTGCAGCAGCGCTTGGCTCTGGAAACATTTCAGATCACTTTACTGCACCGGTTCTTATAGGAGTCCCAAGAGGAAGTTAAGGAAATTACAAGGGGGGGTTGAGTGAGCAGCTAGGATTACAGCAACACCATCCCATTGCTCATACAACGAACTCTCTTCTGCTTCTACAGGCCTGCACAAAACAATAATAATAATTCTGACGCTCGAGATCCCTTCCCCTGATTGTTATATTAATGTTTATCTTTCAAAATAAATCCAAACTTTCCAACAACTGTCCTAAAATCTCCATTGGCGATTGTGCGCGGGACGATTGAGAAGGGGATACATTAGACGTGTCAGAATCCTGTTTACCAGTGCTATCAGCTGACTCTGCGTCATGTACACCACGGTCCTACTCAGGCCCTCCAAGAGGTTAAGAGAGGACATGGGAGGGGTCTCCACAGCACGCCCACCAATCACAACATCCAGAAAAGTAGCAACACAGACCTGCAGCAGAAGAAAGGAGAACACAAGAGGAAGCAATGAACACCTGGCAGGGCTGCACCTCCTCACAGACCACTCTGTTTTAAATCTTCAACAACCTCAACTCTTCCCCTTTAAATCTACAGGCGATTCATTTACAATAGTAAAAGCCTCTTATTTTTTCTTTCAACCCTTTTAAAAAAGGGTACACTGGGCACAGGAGTCCCACAAATAAAAATTATTCTGACGTTCTTATTTGTGCATTGAGGTGCACGAAATAGGATTGAAAATGTACTGACAGGGTGGCATCTGGTCATCCAAAAATGGTCAGTTTTCCTCCTTGTGACACCCTCCTTGTCCGTCCCCCCCTCCCCCATATCATTATAAGCAATTACATAGCGACCAGCAAGATGGCACAAGATGACAAAACATTAACTGGAAATATAAACTGCTAAATGACTGGGAATTTGGACTCAAGAGTGCAAAAGCAATCTGGATAAAAACCTGCAAATTGCATTGTTCTGCAATCATTAAAACCCCCCCCCCCCCCCCCCCTTTAGAAATGAAAATATTATTACAAGATTTTAATTGAGGTAATATTCTAATACAACAAGCAGCGACATTTAATTTGAAAACCCAATTAAATCATTCAAACAGATGAGAAACGCTGCGTTTTTGGTTTTTTTTATATATATATATATATATATATATATATATATATATATATATATATACATAAATTAATCAGGACAAGCTGTTTTATGTTAAGTGTCTCCCTAAATAACGGTTACATTGCTGCAGTGATTTTTTTGTTTGTACACTGTTATATATGCACGGGTATTATTCAGCTGCGGCACCCAGCTGGTCTAATGGTCTGCATGTTACACCTGCCATGGGAATCTCATTCAACTTACTTTGTCGAACTTTGAAAGGCTGCTCTTCCCTCGAGGATCTCCCTCGCCAGCGCCTGCCATGGCTAACTGCTGCAACAGTCGACCAACCTACAATTGTTGCAGAAAGAAAATAAAAAATAAATGTTAATGCAGCCTAATTCTCTGGATAAAATCACTGGTTTTAACCCTACAGCTCACTGTCAATTCTCCCAAACAATCACAGTACAGTCAAACTAAAAATGTAATAGCTAGCCTGCTGTTGAGGTATGTGCTGCAGCGTGATTACAAGCATCCACAGGCTGATCACAATACACTCAAAGAACAATATAAAAAAAAAAGTTACTGTTCGTGTTTAATATAATGTATTATAAGCTTTACTTATGCATGCTTTTTTTTTTTTTTTTTTTTTTTTTTTTTTTTTAATTGGTCAACCCACCATTGTGCCTTCATGTCTACATCAACTTGATTGGCTACACTACCTCACTCCGGTATATTAAAGGACTCCTCACCTGCATGAGGTTAAACCTGGCCACTTCGTTGATGGGGGCGTCGGAGATGATGCCGTACTGCTCGGGGTTGACGATAGCTGGGCAGATGAAGCAGGCCAGGAGGAGATCTGTGCACATGGCCCGCACCTCCCCCACCTCCAGCCTCTCCACACACGACAGGGTCTTGTACATCTGCGTGATGATCCACCGCAGGCTGTGGGGGAAGCAGTAGGTGTTCTGCTTCAGGTAGCCGATGAACTTGTTGACCAGGGTCACCAGCTTGGCCTCGTTGGACTCCACCATCTCCAGGACCTTGCGCCTGTATCCATCGGAGCCCTTCTCCCCAAACAGCTTCTCCTGCTGGGCCGGGGTGAAGCGCTCCGTCACCTTGCTGGGGTCGGTCTCCAGGTGGTCCTCGTCCTCCACCAGGAGCTGCATGATGGGCTCGTGGAGCGTGGCAGTCAGGAAGAGCTTGGCAGAGTACAGGCCCTCGGAGAAGAGCTTGAAGAGGATGCTGAAGGCGCAGGTCTCCCGGCGCAGCAACCTCCGGGGGTTGTCGCTTTCCTTGAGTTCGAACTCGATGAGGTAGCGCAGCAGCTGCAGCAGGTAGCTCTCGTCCTCCTGCATGATGCAGTTCCCGTACAGCGAGATGAAGACGGTGTGAATGACCCCCTGCTCGTGCTCCTGGTTCAGCTTCTCGCCCGCCACCAGGCAAGAGGCCACCAGCCTGGGGTTCTCCCTCAGATAGTTTAGGAACTCCCCGTAGATGGTCTCCTGGAAGCCCAGCGTCTTGTAGCCGTCCACGAACTGCGTGTCCTCCAGGATTCTGGCATGATGGCAGCACTCTGCCGGGGAAGCCTCAGCGCTGTGAGGAATGATAAGCAGCGACAAGATTAAATATGGCACGCCGAGAAAAAAAAGATTAAAAGATTAAAACACAAGATTAAAAGGCATCCTGGGAGGTCTGTTGCAATTACTTGCTGCGTCTTTTTTATTAACCAAATCACTGTCCCTTTGCCCCCATGCCAACCACTTAGGGTTGCAATGCAAAATATGCTCCAAAAAACTCAAACAAATACAAGTTGTGTGTGGTGTGTCTTATAAGAGATGTCATTTCAAACATTTTGGGCAAGAGGACTGCAGAGTGAAGCAGAGTTAACATGTTGCATGCAGGGTGTCACTTTCAGAACACGTGACATGCAGTATTATTTCTCAGATATCTAAAGGAAAACTGTACTCGGTAATAACTATTACTAAACATTAAAAAAAACGGGCTGCTAACTTTTTATCTTATGTTCTACTGCATGCACGGGATCACATCTGCACACAAGATGCAACTCTGACAAAATCTTAACAGCGTCTGGTTAATTTCTCATCTGTGGTCGCCGCTGGCAGCTGCTTGGCTCAGCCCACCTTGTCAGGATCAGCCTGTCTAGGTTGATCCTCTGCTGCTTGGTGATCCATGCCGAGCTGTACAGCTTCTCCGCTGTTTTCAGCACCTCCGCGTTGAGCCGCTGAAGAAGCTGCTTCTCCGAGTTCACGTAGAGCCGTTCCTGTTTGAGGTGATGGGCCAGAGTGTGGATATCTGGCTTCACCATCTTCACCAGCCAAGCAGGAGAGGGCAAAGGCACCAGCTGCAGCAGGAGCCAGAGAGGAGACGGGGCAATTAACAGCACGGTGGAGGAATGCTCAAGGGAGGGCTACAGTTAGCACAGGGCACACAACGGCAACCCATGCTGGGGTTACTGCTGTCACAGTACACCTCCTTCTAAAAGCAAAAAAACACAGTACTGGAACTGTTAATATTAAACCAAGAACAAAACGACAATTTTATATTCTAAAAGCAATGATGAATGCAAGATACCAGTCAGCTGTTAACTTTTAGAAATAGTGGTCGTAACATTCATAAATTAAAATGTACCAAAAAAAACCTGCATACTGATTTTAAGAGTCTACAGAAGACAACTCCTTGTGACCATTCGTTCAGATGGTCAGTCCCTTTAAATATAAAAGCACCAGCTCTCTTATTCAGTCCCTTTGGCTGTCGTAGGACTAGTAGCACCGTAGCCCTGTGTGTTATGGTTTAGTAGGGTGACTGTGGATACTTCTGACATGACTCTACTTCACCAGCAAGAAACTTAAACGGATTTGTTGGGCCAATGCTAAATTCTTTCAATTACAGCTGCCCTCTTGTGGCGAGAGAATGACACTGCAGCGCTGTAATATAACAAAAACAAACCATCAATGCTGCTGTGGAGTATTATTATTATTATTATTATTATATTATTATTATTATTATTATTCATTTAGCAGACGTTTATCCAAAGCGACCTGGAGACGAGGGTGAACTACAGTATGTATTGTGAATGGCTATGGAGACAACACAACAACAAAACATACTTTCTCAAAACATACCAATATGAAACTGGACGTTTGCCTTTATAATTAAACTTGAGTAAACTAAGGCAGATGCTGTCCCCTATTACTAATGCGGTGTAAAATCAGGATAGAATGCACCCTTAGCTGAATGATTTCTGAAACAGTCACTGCACACAAGAGGGTCTTTGTAGTTGACAGAGAAGGGAAACAGTGTTTGCTTTAATGCCCTGAAAAGAAAACGACAGAAGAAAGACTGCAGCTCTCTGCGGGAGTCAGGAACGAGGAATGAAAATTATACGTTGCAGGGTATGATTAGCTAATTCACGCGTTTGACACTGTGCTCGTTTCCGGTTCTCTCCGCAGTTCAATCAGTTGCTTTGACAGCCAACAGAAAGATGCCTTTCAATTTTTGCATGCGTATTTGGTTTTGTTTGTGTGTGTGTGTGTATATATATATATATAAAATCTATCAATGGATGATCATCTAAATTGATATGGGAAATATACACCGTACACGGATCTTCCACTAGGAAAATACGGAAAAACTCATGTGACTTGCGAGTGGAACTGCACTAGCAGGTGAGAGCCCGAGACCGAAGACGAACATGCCACCTGATCCTATTTGTGACGAACAATCACACTTGGTGGGAAGCCTGCCCGGTGGCTGGTTTCAAATGTGCTTTTGTGGCAGGTGTTGGTGGCACTGCACAGTGCTATCACTTCCGTTGCT
>NC_054582.1:700476-713018 GCF_017654505.1 Polyodon spathula | reverse complement strand
TGAATCACATGACCAGAGGCTGCTATTCACTGGTATTGGAGTTCTACACCAGTACAGTTCAGATAAACAAACCCCACAAAGGCTCAGTGGGAACTGCTCACTGGTGATGAATTATGAACTCTGTCATTCTCACTGGGAAAGGAAGCAACACACTGGGTTTAAATGGGAAAAAGAGAAAAGTCTTGGATTGCCTATCCACTCGGAAGACAGTTATCAATGCACCCTCTAACTATTGCCTGCTTTTGCTTGGAGTTTTTTAATGGCATTATTCATGTCTGAGTTCAGATTCAAAACAATCAGTCCTTTCATCTTCCTATTTACGGCTGTATAGGTTTCAGTTGTAATTTTTATTGCACGATAGTCACTGTTATTTACTTCATGCTAATATTGAGCTCGGCTTTCGCCAAGATAAAATGCATTAGCAGTGGAGGGGACCGACCCAGACGTAGCTTCGCTGTAATAAACAAGCCATCAGCGCCTTTCCTCCAGGTCACATGGATTTCTTATTGGTCCCGTGTTGATGGCAGTGTTGCATTGATTTACACAACTCTAATATCACTGCTCACACGTAGAGCAGTCGACCGGATCAAAGTTTCCTCACTGCGGATAATCTACCTTTCTCAATATGATAAACAGGGAGTCTTATTACTGTAGAAATAGCCTGAAACATCTCCACTTTCTCTTGGACTAAAACCAGCCAGTCCTTGCCAATGAAGCTGCTGGTTCATCGTATCTTGTGTAAAACTGTATTGTCACTTTCTTGGCACGTCGTCAAGCTCTGTAGATAAACACAGAGCAAACCCAGCGTGAACCCCAATAAATCATCCCAGCGTGGGGTGACGGCTGCACCGCCAGGCTTTCACACGCTGCACACAGGCCACCAGTAGACTAAACACGTTTTTTTATTCCTGATCAAGTTACTTGTTGTCTCTTTCGAATTTCGATGTTGTTTAAATTTTTTGAGTCTGAAAAGCTTGCTAACTGTACTGTTGAAGCTTGATGGACAACGGCTGGTGTTTTTTTTTTTTCCAATGCTCTTAATTAGAATAAAATGTTTCATTCCTAACCGAGAGGAAAGGTTAGTTTGGCCGTTCCAAAGGTTTCGAACTCGTCCGGGAGAATTCTCTTTTGCAGATCAACTCCTGGAGAAGTGGAACTCTTTCCATCATGGTGTTTTATTATCTTTTCTTCTCTGGTCTTAAAGATCGTAGTTGAGAATGGCTTATACATTGTAATTGTTTTTCTTTTTTTTTTTTTAATTGTTTTCCAGGATCTCCTTTTAAATGAGGCCTTTCGGTCTCGATGTGTTTAAATGAATAAATAAACACAATATTACAAAGTGCTGCAGAACAATACAGATGATGGCATCAGTTTGCCGACTTCACTGCGTTTCTTACAGTTCTGCTGGAGGCAATGTTCTGCTGTTCTGTAGGTGTGTGGTTATTCCCTTTGTTTTCTGGTCAGCGGTCTGTCTGGTCAGACGGCCATGCTTGTCTCCCTGGTTGTACCATTAGCAGACGAGGAGCTTTCCATTGTCCTGCAATGATCTCTGAAACCCGCTGTCTGTGACATGGGCTGCTCTTATAGTATGTACATATTCAGCCCCGGCTATCCAGTGTAGCCTGTGCACATGCAAAGGGCTGGGGAGACGTGGCTGTGAAAGATAAGAGTAATCCTAATGTGTTCTTCTTGTTGTTTAGATTTCTTTTTCAGTCCTGGTGAATTTGACTGCACCCCCTGTGTCCTCCAAAGAGCTCTCTCAATCAAGCCACGCCTTCAGTGTGCAGCCCTACTGAGGTACAGCTGTGCGTTTCAGGTACGGTTACGTTAGGGGACCCCCTGTTTGCTGTTCTCCAAAGAGCGTGTTATATATTCCGTAAGCCATGTGTTTCTAATTGTGTATCCCACCGGTGTATAGAAACAGTATTACTCAGTTTCATTGTTTTTTGTTTCTGCCAGAAAGAATTGGTTTGCCTGTGGCAGGTGGTTTTCCCTGTGAGTTCACAGTGGGTTTTATGACCACATAAATAAAATAGCAGTGCAAATTGGAAAATTTGTAAGCGTTGGGCCATTGCAGTCCAAAGGTGAAACAACCACAGAACAATGGCAGTGTATGGGTTCAGAACTGTGCCGCCCACCCAGCGCGAGGGAAAGCGTGGAAATGAGCGAAGCAGAGGAAAATTACCAGAACAGAACAGTATAAACGATGCCACCTTCAGTTTGTCTAGGGCGAGATTCTTTGTGTTGTAACAAAGTGGAACTGCGATGCCATGTGTCAAAGTATACCCAGTGAGAGCAAGAAGCAGTCAGCTACCAAAACCGCAGCCCATCAGGAAACTCTTTCATGGTTTCAAAAAGTGAGACTTATCAAGTTCTTGACCAGATGGCTTCACTTAGATTTTACTTGACTGTGATCTAACTGTGCTCCTCGAGATCTACAGAGCTCCCCTATTATAAGGCAGCCCTTTGTCTCACTGAGCCAGTTATAAGACGCCTTGGTTGTGGCTTCTGTTCACTCCACATTGCCATTCAGCAACACTTTCATTCATGTTATACAGTAAGGCAAAAAACAAAGCTCAGTCTGGTAACTATGGCTTCCAATTATAGTGTTGTAAAGGGGGAGTATCTATCTATCTATCTATCTATCTATCTATCTATCTATCTATCTATCTATTAATCTGTAATATATACATTATTGCTGCTAGAGCTCTAACAAAGAAATGAGGGGAAAAAAATATAGTTGAAACAATGCTGTTTCAAAAGCATTCCTTTGGGCTGAACTCATTTCCAGCAGTACGTCCAAGCTGGGCACTTGTCCCGGCCCCTCCACTTGACTGCACATCCATATAGTAAGGACTGTGGATTCCTCCCGGGGACCTCATTTAGAGCCATATAGACCGGGGAGGCCAGGGATCCTGACAGGCTCAGCCGCAGCCAGATCGCTTGTCCAGGATCCTCCAACGCTGAGCAGAGTGGGAGGGGGGTGACCTGTGGACATCTGCAAAGATTCAGCAGGAGTTTGTTGCCTAGCAATATCCAAGCTTCTGCAAACAAACCCCCGCTCCCCCACAGCCAAAATTATGTCATGCTAGTCACAAGTGATGGCTAACAGTCGTTTTACCTGGCTTGTTATTAGATGGAGTTCTGCTTCGCTTCATCATCCACCCCCAGGCAATGTGGAACTCATTTGTAGATGTGCATTCATTGCATGAAGGCTTTGCCAGGTTTTGCATGAAAGGTGTGCGGGAGGCGGTTGCACCGTAGGGGGCGCTCTTTCCTCTGATCCCCCGCACAGTATTAGGAGGCCCTGACACTCTCCAGATGAGAGGCTAAACCAAGATCCTGTCAACTCCATGGGTATTACAAATCGTTTTGAAGTCTTTCAAAGAAGAGCAGGTGTTGTTAACCATAATCCTTGTAAAAGTTCCCCATAGTAAAAGCAGATCAAAGCATAATAAAGCATAGTGAAAGCATGGTAAAGCATAGGGAAGCATTGTAAAGCCCAGAGAGGTGTGGTAAAGCATATTTAAGGAAGAACAAAAAACATGGGAAACCAAGGTAAACTATGGTAAATGCATTTGGGTTTTTAATATACAAAGGTGGACTTTAAAACACACATGCTGGGTTTTTATTAATAATACTTTAAGCATATACAAACTTTCACTTCAGTGTGTGTCTGTTTTCTTGCTGGATGAAACAGTGATAAAGGAGTAAGCTACGCCTCTGTTTTTACGAAATACCTTTCTAAGGCACTGCACTAAAGCAAAGTGATGCTTTTGTTTTTACACACAGGCTTAATTTTAAAAAGCCTGTCGATTTTGACTCCAGTGAAGAATGAAGCGTGCCGATCAGTAACAACTGGGAGCTCTCGTTTCCACGTCCGCCTCTGCATGTTCTGTCTTGCTTTCGCCCCAACACTACTGAGATACCCCCACAGTGGAAGAAACCCTGAAACATGAGCTCCCACATCTCGGCTCCCTGTTTTTAACTGGCAATGCCTGTAGAAACCAGAAACCTCCGAAACACGCAAAGCTGGGGATGCTGTAGGGGGAGAACAGCCCTCAATTTTAAAAAGCAAGGCAGCTGCAATCAGAAAAGGTGGCTTTGAATTGAAAGGTCTGACGTTAAAGATCCCCATCTGAACTCTTGGGTGAGCTGTTAAACAAGGCATGGATGGGAGAGACAGACTATTGCATTGCTGGCTGCAGCTCTGACTAGCACAGCTACAGAGGACACAGCCGGAGATGTGGCTGGTTTTCCATTGCAGAGCTCCAGCGGGCTGTTTCTGTATCCGTCAGCAAAGCGTGAAGCACTGCAACCCTTCTGCTGACGCCCCTCGCTGTTGCTGTCAATGGGAAAATCATGCTGGCTCGTTGTGCTTCATCTGTTCAAGGAATGCCAGACAGCTTTCTATTTAGAACGTTATTAGATTTCCCATTCTAATAAACCAGGGATACTTACGAGAAAATGCGTCAGCAGTTTTTCAGGGTTTTCCAAAAAAAAAATTATAATAATACGTCCTAAAAATCCCTTTAGGAGCTTGGTTGAAAACCTGGCCGATGTCTGCTTACAGAGCTACTCCCATCAGGTTGAATTGCACGTCTTCCACATCACTTTAATTATGAAAAGGGTCAATACTTAGCAGTGCATCTGTTAAGCCATTTGCACGTTCTTGAAGCAGCAGATCCTGCCTTTGATAATGTGCAAAAACAATTCCAAATGGGTGCAATTCCTGTACCTGTTATATAAGAGCCTTAAAGAGTCTGGAAAGCTTCGGAACATTGAGGTTGTGTGTGTGTGTCTCTGTGTGTGTGCGTGAAGGTGAAGTTAGCGCCTGTTTTGTGTTCTGAATAGCTCCATACAGTGTGTTTGGTTGCATCATAAGTGAGGTGTTTGTACCTTAGAGATCCTACCGTACTGTACTGTCAAAACAGTGCTATAAAAAACAAATACTAGGAGGTACTTAAACTCTGCCTGTTTCACCTTCCTTTCCCTGCCAGTTCTGTGTCTCTAGTTTTGTCTTTGAAATCAATGTCTTCCTGGGGTGCAGGCCTGAGAAAGTAGGGATAAGAGGGACATTTGTTTTGGGGGACGATGATCAGGGTCACCGGCAGGGTTTACCCAAAGCAGCTGCTTCAGTTCGAGAGTGTGGAGTGTAGCAGCGTGCAAGTGTACCATGGATCACCTATTTACAAGAGCCACGTTTCCGATATTAAAAACACCATTTTAACAGTTCAATTATTATTCCCAGCTGTGCTATTTTAAGAAGAGGAGACCATTCATCCTAGCAAGGCTCACCTGGTTCCTAGTAGCTGGTTGATCTCAAAACCTGGCCAAGTCTTAAAAAGACTGACAACATGTCTAAGTAACCCATCCCATAATCTCACCACATTTTCAGTGTAAAGAAGTGTCTCCTGCCCCTCAGAACACAGCCCTTAGAGGTGATTGATTCTGATGCATTCAAATGGCAGCAAAAATGTAAATGACCCATGGTTGCGTTTGAGGTTGAAGGGACTGGTTTCAGTGAAAATCTTCCCTTTTGCTGGTGTGTAATTCTTCTCCGTGATTTACCACACCTGCCTGCTTGTGCTTTTTATTTAGGTAGTGCAATTTCTGCACTTGTTTCATTTCACATAGCGGGGTCTAAAGCTGCCAGTCTCCAGCTGCAGATTTAAGACACCTGACTGCATGTTTTTACCATGCACCCCTGACCGTCGTGTAAAATCACGATGGCCAACAGCGCACGTGTGTCAGAAGGCATCAGTCATGATCAGAAACACAAGGAAAGTTTTATAGAGACAGCCATGTACCAAGGATGAAAGAGAATGATTGCCTTGACTTGAAAGAGTGTGGATTTAACTGTGAGCTACCGTTTCTCTACGAAGGGGACTTCTCTTACAAGACAATAGCTTTGCTCAGAACAGTTTGCACAATCCTGATGCATGTCCTTCTGGGCTGGTTGCTGCCGTCCTGAAAGTCATTTAGTTCTGTATTTTGGCGAAATGGAAATAATTTTTTCCATCCAGGAAATAATTGCTTAAAGACGTTGAGCATGCCACGATGCCACTAATCGTTCTATTAGTTTTTACAACGGGGAAAACAGTCGAGAACCATTATGTTCAATTAACCTTGCAGTTGGGCTGCAGATGGAGCTGGGAAGGATGGTGGGGTCGGGTGGGGTGGAGTAGGGGGTCGACAGAGCCATTTCCATTCAAACAGAATATCCATTATTTTGATTGTTTTCATCCTTATGTCTTGGGTCATTGGTCATCTGAGACTGAATATCATGTGCTTGCCCCTTGACAGACTCCTGCTACAATATAACACGGGGAGAGATTTCCTCCATTTGTGGTTCATGATGATACACAAAGCACATGCTGTTTGGGGAACAGTGCCAGGGCAGGTGTGGTGTGAACGAATTGCTGTGTAAGTCATACCCTCCTACCCTCACATCCTCATACCCTCATACCCTCACACCCTCCTACCCTCACATCCTCATACCCTCATACATTCACACCCTTCTCCATGTTCTGGATGACCTAGATAAATGATGTTTTTATCATTAGGAAGCAAGTGTCATGGGATTTCTCCCCTAAAATGTTAATACACGCTTACCAGAGTACGCGCATCCTTTGGAAAACGTGAGACCCAAGATGTGGTGGAAGTTGAGTTTAGGCAAGGTTTACTGGACGTGTTTGGTTAGCTCTGCAATGGAAGAACTAGTTTCGAAGCATGTGTTACTGGTGATGGTAGGCGAGGAATGTCAGTCAATTACACCACTGCGGTTTCGTAATGGCTGAATCAGTTGTTCTCCCAAACTATTAAATGCCTTTTTTTTTTTTTTTAACAAGACACAGAGGACCATCTTAACTTCATAAATGATTGGCTCAAAAGCGAGCCTTCTGTTCCTTTTAAAATAAAGGTTATACCTTGTGCATCGCAATCCACAGGCTTTGAAGCATTTAGTTTCTATTTAAAGTTTTGTTCAATAGCCGGGCTTGGCATCTGATCTTACTGGGGGTGGAACTTTTATATGACCCCCCCCTCCCCTGTAAGCAACAAGATAATTAAGTTTTAGTTTAGAAATGTCTTAATGAGGAACGAGACATTCTCAGCTGGTGATGCAATGGAAAAGAAGAGCACAGGAAAATCATAGTTCCTTTGATTCTTGAACAAAGTTTTCCAGGGAGACCGTGCGATGGCTAGACATGCCTGGGGTAGGTGAGTAAGAATCTTGATATGGCAAAATCCCACAGCAGTTCTTTCTGAATCACCCCATTATAAATAGCGACCCCATGTATAATATTCTGGTCTCATAAACACAGAAAGAATTCCTAAATAGAAATGCTCTGCAGCTGTGGTTCTGAATAGAGTTCTGATGTGAGTGAGTGTGTGTGAATGCAGACACTGATCGCAATGCCAGCTACATATCAAAGGAATTCTCTGAAGCAATGTTTAGGTATTTACAATAAATATACAAGTTACACTTACTCTGGGAATTCTCAGAAATCACACAACTGCTGGGAAAGATTTCTTAAAAAGATCCTCATTTATTAGTCTTTAAAAACTTCTCCCTGTTGCCTAGTGAAATCAGGTTATATACTATATCTATCTATAACAATTAACATGAACAACAAGCCAGCTGTTAACAGTGATCTAGTGGAAGTGATCTAGTTACTCCTGGCAGTTTAACACATGTTTTTATTAAACAACGTTTCTGAGAGCTTCGTTTAAAGTTGCGCCTGATCAAAGTGGGATAAAAAGCTTGATCACTGACGAAATGAGGTGCAGCAAAAATCATACAATTGGAACATAAATATATCAATATAGACGTGGCAAGTAGACGACGGAGAGATGGGGGGCCCATCCAACCCTGGACAAAGAGAGTCGAACTATGAAGAGACACGCGGAGCAATGCTCCATTCTGACCTGGCAACGAGGGAGTCTTCTTGTAATGAAAAGGCTGTTGTGAGAAAGATGTCTGACCTGCGATTGGTAAAGCAAGGGGTTCAGCAGGAGTTTCCTAACCTTGGCTGCTATGGATTAAAGCGTTAATGCGTCTTCTCTTCGCCTTACTGTTTGAACAGTGCTGTTCTGTCTGCTGTGTTTCGGCGTGAGATGAGGTTGAACAGCATGTTTAAATGTTACCGCAAGCTCTAGTTCCCAAGGGTTCGAAACTGTTTAGGTTAGGGAAACACATGCCTTCCAAATGACATCAGAGGTACAACCCTGGGTTAATCTGTAGTGTGCTGGAACACTTGGTATTGATTTGCAGTTCAGCTTCTGGGATTTTAAAGCCATTAAAATATACATTACAGCCATTTTAAAAGTTAAAAACAAAAAAAAATTTTCCCGAATCCACTAGGAAAGAAAACCCAGCATAAACAGTTTTTTTTTTTTTTGAAGTTTCCTTCTTTTTTTCTGAATGCGTTGCTATGTGTGTATCTTAGAAACTAATTGTAAAAACATATTCCTGGCGATAGTTTAGTATTTACGGTTGCAAAGTGCTTCTGACATTGGGAGGCACCAGTTTAAAAAAAAAAGCTTTTTTTTTCTAATTTCTATAGTTAATAGTGCCGCCTTTTTTCCCCACTCGTAAATCAAATGAGCTTTGCTTTTGAGAGCTTTTTCTAAATGTTCGAGATGTTATTGAGGTCATCCATAATGCCAGCAGTGTCTGAAGCTTCATACAATTATTAAAGCTTCCTATATTCTCCTTGCTAGCCAGTTATTATAATACTATACACATTTCTTTGGTTTGAATTGTTTCAATTTGAATCCATAATAAGATACATAGATATTATAAAGAGAAACCTAAATATTGTCTTTGCTCCAAGCACAACACTGTTCACATACAGCAGCAGCAAAGCAAAACTCTTTTCATCTGTCTCCACTCCTCAAAATTCGGCATGGTTTGGGGTTTGACTATTGGTTTAGTGCACACCCCAGCCACACATCTCCATACAGTTTTTGGCACAGGAAAATACGTCATACTGCCCACACAAAAATGTACATTTAGGGCCATTGATGGTATGACTATACACATCAGGGATTTAATCAGTTCCGAACATTGGATACATGATTGTATCCAAGTCATTGGGGCTGACTTTCAAATACAATCCAAAGAAAGCCATCTGCACAATGTATACTCGGATTCTCTTCAAATTTAAAAAGCATGGTGTTTGTAACATTATACCGAATTGCATCCACATATTCGTGCAGTCTGTGACCCTAATTATAGGCTAGCAGACAACTTTGTGGGTGGGTGTGTACCCATGGTGTTCCCTGGCATACAAACTAATCAGATCTCTACTACCACCGCATGCTGTGGCATGGCACTGGAGCAAGCATGAAGTCATAACGCATTGCCTTTTCCTAAACCGTTAATGACATGGCTTTGCACTGACTGTGAAGCTAACCTTCAAACTGCAGTCTATCCCAGTAAGGCAGTACAATATATAATATTTATCAATTGGCTCACTCTGCAATGAAAAAGTACAGTAGAGGTTAACAGCAAAATGCAAATTAGATTATTTTTCTTTGCACGTACTGTACTGCAGCCTGGTTTAATTCTCTGGTTTACTTGCATTACATGGAAAATGTAGCCCGTTCAACATTTCACACTTCCCAATGTTGACCCATTATCTGATTTGCCATGACCACCATGTCGCTTTGAAGTAAACCCATGTTTCTCCCCCCTGCCAGCAGCGCAGGTCACTAGATACAGATAATAGCACCAGATTATACCCGCGGTCTGGCAGCCACACAACGATGAAAACTTTTACCTAAAAATGTGAAAACAATTGCCTCTCCACAAATGATAAAATTGCATTTAAACTAAACCAGTTGCTCCCATTAACACTGTAATGTTTTCAAATGACAGATGAAGACAAAACCTGCTACCCATTAAAACTGACGAGTCTCGATCAGGTTTTCCTGTAAGCGATATCATACACATGGAGAAAATAACAAAATGATATTTCTAAATAAGAAAATGAAATAAAAGAAGCACCAGCTGCTTTAAACTTGCCCGTAATCTTTGTTTAATAAATAGAAACAAGGGGCTCCCCAGTGGCGCATCTGGGAAAGGCGCTCCGCATGGAGTGCAGGATGCTCCCTATAGCCTGCAAGCCGCCTCGGCTCACCGCACACCAGCGACCCCTGTAGACTGACAGGGCACCTGCAGGCCTGCCTGTAAGTTGCCCGGAGCTGCATGGTCCTCCGACGCTCTGAGGTGGCTGCATGGCGGGCCTGCAGAGTGAAAGGAAGCGGACGGCTGCAGGCGAAGAGTTCAAACACTTTGGGACGTGAGGAAATTAACAGCCGATTGTGAGCTTCTCTCACACAGAGCACAGTGAGAAACATGTGGCAGCCATTAACAGAGAGGGGTATTGAAGCTATTTAAACAAGTTCAATTGGGAACGAGATCATGGAAAATTGAGAGGTTTGAAAAACACCATTGGGAAACCATTATAATTCCAGCCTCCCTGACATATCACACCACATCATTACCAGCAATAGCAACAGATTGGGAACGCTTATTTGCAGTTTAAACCTGCTTCTGTGTGACATGGCACTGCAATGGGTTGGTACACATGTGGACCATTCTACCCTTGGCAACCTCTACCAATCCCCTTGCAGCTGCCCCTCTGCTGCCATTGCCCTGAATTCTCTTGAAGATCACTGTGCTCGCATTTACAGAGCAGCATGCAGATTCAAAACAAGCTCTAAAAGAGCTAACGTTCCCAGTAGAGGTAGAACCGGTATAATCCTTACCTGTCTGAGAATGGATCCTGTCTGAACCTCCAGTTCCGAGCCATGTCTAGCAGCTGTTCCAGCCAGGCGGGGTTGATTCAGTGAATCTACAGTGACAGAGCTGCCGTTGAATGATTTGTTGTGACTCACCATTTCACAGCAAACCCAAGGCACGCATCCCCCGTTACTGCAAGAACGAGGGACGACCGAGCTTCTCTGCTTAGCCTGGTAAATACAGCCTCACAAGTGAGGAAAGATATCTTCCTGCTGTTGATAAGCTGTTTGAGGATTCAGCCACGGCGCTGTTGAATTGAGCAGATGGTGCTCAACAGGCTTTAAATGTAAAGCAAACACCTGGGAAAGGAAAGCCCTGCCAGTCCAGATCTGTGTTCCAACCTCTTATTGAATTGAACCCATTTAACATCCACCCAGAGCCCAAAGCCGCTGGTGCTCTGCTTGAAATAAGTGGGGTATTGTTGGAAACCTAAAACAAGGTCTGTTGCAGGAGGGAGCATGATCTGGATACACTGCCTTGTTTAGCTGATTTATGACCCATGATGTGTGAATAGAAATATCAAAGCAATCAGGGTTATGTTGAAAGACGTATAGCTGCGATACGGATGACACAGGATGTAACAATAAGAAAAAATAAAGAAGGGTAGCACTTTACATGAAGTGTCTCAGATTACTATGTATTTGCATAGTAGTTACATAGTAAATGAGTGTGCACTTACACATCACTGCAATGCTATTATGCATAGTTACAATGTACAAAGTGTACTATGTAACTACTATGTAAATACACAGTAATTCGAGACACTTCATGTAAAGTGTGACTGGAATGAGTTTCTTGTAAACACTGCAGGGTGTTCCGTAACTCTTGCTCTGAGACAGGGGAGCTCGGACATGTGTTTCGGTGAACCCCATGGAACCCCTTGGCACTGACTGTGAATGACTAGGCTCTAATTAAAGACTTCCCACTGTACAATACCCTATATGAAATGCAAAGTAAAACAGCAGACAAAGCATCTGCTTGTCTTGATAGAGAAAGGAGCTGTGTCAACTTGGACTGGAGTACAGTGAGTGAGGCTCTTGGTCTGTAGTGAATGGAGTATTTATAAGGGATGAAATCGATGCAAAGGTAGCTTATATGAATGTTGAACTGCAAAGATAAAAGATAGTAGTGTGTGGATGTGGGTGTGTGGTTTGCACAAACCAGACAGATTTTTAGAGAAGAGTAGTCGTTGACTTAGTTAAATAATTGCTCCCAGTTACCACACCTAAACAAACCATTATAAGGACAGTGGAAACATAACGAAACCTTATTTATTAGCGCCTCTTCATTGTCAGCGATAAATCACACTTGCTTCCCGTTAATCTAAACGTAACCAATATGCAAGCTACTGTGTAATTCTATGGATAATAATTGAACAAGGAAATCAAAGTTTTGTCGAATTTCTTCCTATTGTACATGTGTTAATTATCTCCATTAAAACAGTTTTGTCCACATACAACTAACTCTAGATTAACAGAACATTTTGCGCTCAGGCTAATGGAAACTGTCAAAGTTTGCCAAGTGAGGAGAGCCACTTCTGTGTGTGCATAGCACAGCACAAAGCCATCATTCTTAAAGGGGTTTAACTGTAAAATAAGACCTCTATTAGATTAAATTATTCTGTTTGGTCATCCATATCCAAATGTAATTTGAAATGAAGAATGTCAAAAAACGTGTTCCGTTTCAAAGCCTCAGAAGGACCCCAATTACACTGCGCAGGTTCGTTCTGCAG